>NC_067400.1:281599898-281764898 GCF_016432865.1 Antechinus flavipes
ATAAGATCCTTCAAAAGTAGGAGATTTTTAACTGGGATTCATGAAATTGGAAGGAGGGAAAATTGTATATTTATTTTCATTAACCTCTATTTGAAATTTGGTTTTAATTCAATTACAAATGAACACAATTTTTATGAAAGGGATCCACAACATCACCAGTTTGCCAAAGGACTCTATGATATGCCCCCAAAACGGTTAAGAACTCCTATGTAAGAGAAACATAAATCCTACGCAAAAAGTCCTTCCTTAACACATGAGCAATAGTGGAGGATTATCAAGAATATATGATCCTGGAACTGAAATGTTCTCAGATTTACTGGGCTATGGATTAAGGTTTAGAGAGGCCCATTGGAGAAGTGAGAAACCATGTTCCATGTTCACAGATAGATTGTTCACTGTGTAGAGATGGGCTGGGCTGAAAAGGGACAGTAGAGGATGGACTTGATTTTGTTTTGTTTTGTTTGGTGGAGCAGGATAAGGACTTGGGAATGTGTGAGAAGAGGAGGAAGGGTTCAGTCAAAGAAGAAATGTTTGTTTTTTGGATGGAGTGGGATAAAGGTTGGGAGATGGGAAAAAAAAGAACAAGAAAGCAAAGGAGAAAGATATATATACCTGAAGGTCCAAAATTTAAATTTAGTCTCCCAAGGCAATTGGTTTACATTTTTAGTGTCTTTTCTGAAGGATTAACAATAAGGTCCTGGTTTTGAGTTATAAGGAAAAGTAAAAACTAAACAAGTCATTCTAATATAGTTGGCTTGGTTGAAAATAGTCCAGAAGAGCATTGATCAATTATGAAAGACATGGTTCTTTTCAGGGATTCAATAATCCAAGGCAATCCCAATACATTTTGAATAGAAAGTGCTTTCTGCATCCACAGAGAGAAATAAAGAGAGTGAATGTAAATCAATACATGCTATGTTCACTTTTCTTTCTTTTTTTCTGTTTTTTTTTACTGTCATGTTTTTTCCTATTTGTTCTGATTTTTCTCTTCCAACATAATTCATAGGGAATGTAAAAAAGAGAGAGACAGACAAAATTAAAACTATTTATAGCCATATGAAAATATGCTCCAAATCATTATTAATCAGAGAAATGCAAATTAAGACAACTCTGAGATACCACTACACACCTGTCAGACTGGATAGAATGACAGGGAAAGATAATGCAGAATGTTGGAGGGGATATGGAAAAACTGGGACACTGATACATTGTTGGTGGAATTGTGAATACATCCAGCCATTGTGGAGAACAATTTGGAACTATGCTCAAAAAGTTATCAAACTGTGCATGCCCTTTGATCCAGCAGTGTTACTACTGGGCTTATATTCTGAAGACATTTTAAAGAAGGGAAAGGGACCTGTATGTGCAAGAATGTTTGTGGCAGCCCTCTTTTTAGTGTCCAGAAACTGGAAACTGAGTGGATGAGAGAGAATGGAGAATTGGCTGAATAAATTGTAGTATGTAAATATTATGGAATATTATTGTTCTGTAAGAAATAACCAGCAGGATGATTTCAGAAAGATCTGGAGAGACTTACATGAACTAATGCTGAATGAAATGAGGAGGACCAGGAGATCATTATATACTTCAACAACAATACTATATGATGATCAATTCTAGTGGATGTGGCTATATCCAGCAATGAGATGAACCAAATCAGTTCCAATAGAGCAGTAATGAATTGAACCAGCTACACCCAGTAAAAGAAATCTGGGAGATAACTAAGAACCACTACATAAAATTCCCCAATCCCTCTATTTTTGTCTGCCTGCATTTTTGATTTCCTTCACAGGCTAATTCTACACTATTTCAGAGTCCAATTCTTTTTGTACAACAAAATAACTGTATGGACATGTATGTATATATTGTATTTACCATATACTTTAACATATTTAACATGTATTGGTCAACCTGCCATCTGGGGGAAGGGGTGAGGGGAAGGAGGGGAAAAGTTGGAACAAAAGATTTTGCAATTGTCAATGCTGAAAAATTACCATGCATATATTTTGTAAATAAAAAGCTATAATAAAGAGAGAGAGAGAGAATGTACTATATATCCAGAAAAAAAATTTAAAATGAGAAACAAGAAAAATTGTCCAGAAGAATAGAGTGTTTTCTCCCAGGGTCTCCCATCAGTGTTATACAATTTCTTTTATCTCCATTTATAGAACTATCGGATGATCCAGAAAGGGAGCCTAGTAACTTGTTAGACTGCTTGTTATTCGGCATTTCAGTCATGTTCAGTATTTTGTCCTGACCCCATTCGGGTTTTCTTGCCAAAGATACTGTTGTAATTTGCAATTTTCTTTTCCAGCTTATTTTACAGACAAGGAAACTGAGTCAAATAGGACTAAGTGACTTGTCCAGCCAGGGTCACACAGTAAGTATCTGAGGTAGATTTGAATTCAGGAAGATCAATCATTCTATTCACTGTGACCACCTCACTGCCCCATGAGACTACTTAATAACCATAACTTTTATTTCCCACTTGGGTGATGAGACACCATTATGGAATACTATCTAGATCACTATGGGTTGTGGAAACCTAATGGAGGAAGAAGATAAGTTGTCTTGACTATATGTTTACATGCTAGTCCTTAGTCATTTTTGTAGAGTTAAATAGAATCTTATCTTATTTTTGATATTTTATTAACCTGATGCTTGCATGAGAGCTAACAGTTCCTTTAGGGAAATGAGCTAGATTCTCACCCTTGGTGTTAGCTATTGATAAGTCTCCAAGACTGTACATGTGAGATTAGATGTGCATTTCTGAGCTACAGATTACATAAGTATAGGTGAAATACTTGTTTTTGGAGGGAAAGGAAGGAGCAGGCCTTTATTAAGCACCTTCTATAGGCACTATCTTAGTGCTTTCTAAATATTATCTTCTTTGATCCTCACAACCCTGGGAAGTAAGCTTTATTATTATCATTCCCATTTTTCAAGTAAGGAAACTGAGGTGGATGGAGATCAAGTGATCAGTATCATATAACTAGGCAAGTGTCTTAAGATTAAATTTGAACTCAGGACTTCCTGATTCGAGGTTCAGTGCTCTAACCTCTTAGCCACCCAGCACCACATCCTGAAGGGTTTTCTTATTATTTCTGAAGCTATCTGGAGTTTACTCTATCCCAAAAGCTACATATTATTCTTTTATGGTACTTCTCTTTATTTTTTATCAGAGATTCTACATAGTTTTGATTCTAAGAACATGATACCTCTCCCAGGATAAGCTCTTCCTCGGCTTTCTCATGTCCTTGTGGATTAATTCAGTTTTGAGCACCGGAATATGGAGCAATAAGCTCCTTCTGAAGCCTTTCATTATAGCTAGTTCAAAACTTTCCAGGTAAATGCCTCATTTTTCACCAGTGCCTCAGTTTAGTTTTGATTTCATGAAGTTTGTATCCCTAGCTACTTCCCCCTCCATGTTTTCAGCTTCTTTTTTTGTACACTATCTTCCCCCATCAGATTTTAAGTTTCTTGAGGATAGGGATTGTCTTTTTCTTATTGTATTCCCCAAACTTAGCACAGGACCAAGCACAAGTTTGGTGCTTAATAAATGCTCATTGACCTGTTATTATCATCTTCACTGCTTTTCCTCCTTGAGGCTATTCTTGATATTCATTTCAGCCAGATTTCATTTGTATAAAAATAGTAATGATTTGGGAGGAAAGTCAGAAATGTAGGGAGAAACTCCAAGTTCTTTGTCTCTTTATTTCTGGTTTTGTCTCTGTGTCTCTGCCTCTTTCTGTTTCTTTGCCTCTCTCTTTCAGTGGATTGAGGAGTTCTTTCATAGGAGATAAAATTTCAATAATCTTGAATTTCCTTCAAGAAATATTCTTTAAAAGAAAGAAAGAAAGATTCTTTCTGGGAACACAGCAAATGAGCTTGCTATCTCAAAATAACACTAAGACTTTAAACCATTTCTAAATTGTAATAGAATTTATTATCTCAAACTTATTTATGAAGTGAATTCTCCTTTCACCTTTGTTCAATGGAATAGCATTCTTAGAGTCTTCTTATTTGGATGGGAAAGGATGCTTTCATGGACATTCTCAAAGAGACTATTTTATCAGACTTTACCATGTGAAAAGGGGGGGGGGAGGGGGAAAGAGACTTTGAACCATTTCCAAAGTGTGGTGGAATCTCATCTCAGTCCTTCCCCTCCCCTCTTTTTTTCTTGGAAAATAGATGCTCTGGGTTTGCCTGTGAAAGCCAAGTTTTCCATCTAAATAGTGGCAAGAGATGAATGGAGATTTTATATACCAAAGTATTTTTACACAAAGTAATATGCATTTTAGTAACAATAATCTTGTTACAAGGACATGAAAGGAAAGGCTTTTTTCTCAAACCTGATAATATACACCCTTCACAGAATCATGTATGTATCTCAGGGAAATTTTCTGGCACACTGACTTTCTATATGAAGGATACATAAACGAGAATTTTTGATAGCATTTATGTATTAGTGAGTCTTGTTTAAGTGTTTAAATAAATTAGCATTAGGTATGCTCACATTGGCTAGTGTGTTACCTTGTAATACCATAAACACAGTTGTAAATTATCTCAGCATTTACTATTCTGTTGCAGCCTAGAAGAAGTAGTCATTGATCATGACCTTGTGGTTAAAGAAATTTATATTCAATTATGGACTTCACTGATAGCTTTCTAAAAATGAATCCAGTTGGAGGAAGGAAAAGGAAGAATACTGATAGAAAACAGAAGAGTTTAAGATGTGGTATACATTAATTCACAAATTTCCTCTTAAAAAATACAGCTTAAATGAACCACTACATAGAATTTCCAATCCCTCTACCTTTGTCCGCCTGCATTTTTGATTTCCTTCACAGGCTAATTGAATACTATTTCAAAGTCCGATTCTTTTTGTACAGCAAAATAACTGTTTGGACATGTATACTAATATTATATTTAACTTATACTTTAACATATTTAACATGTATTGATCAACCTGCCATCCGGGGGAAAGGGTCGGGGGAAGGAGGGGAAAAATTGGAACAAAAGGTTTGGCAATTGTCAATGCTGTAAAATAAAAAAGCTATAATAAAAATTTTTTTTAAAAAAATACAGCTTAAATTGATCAGGAGAAATTATTCAAGTGATATTGCTTTGCAACCTGGCAACCTATATGCAATGGCTGAGTTTCCTAGACCATTTCAAAGCAAACTCTCTAAAGATGATGAGAACAGCTGAAAAGATCTGTCACTAATGAAATATTCTGCTATTTAGTTTTAGCAAACAGACTTTATCAAACATTGTTAATATCTTAAGTTCTTTTATTAAACCTTAATGTTCAGTTTTGTTATTATTCCTACTACTATTTGATAACATCTAGATTAAGTACTTATGTGGAAAAATACATTTGTATTTACATTTCACAATTGAAGAGAGGAGAGAAGACTCAAATAAATATGTTTTCCATTCTTTTGCTGATAGAGCTGTCTGGTGTTTGCTCTTGTTAAAATCAAAAACAAATATATCTTATCCCAGATTGCACTGAATGAGCTATTTATTTCTAAGTTATTGCAAAAAGGCTTTTTTTTTTTCAGCTGTAGCTTTAGGAATAAAGTTTTGTTTTTTTGTTTTTGCTGGCAGAGCATATCTAGAATAGGTCGAATTTGGTAATGGGGGGGAGGGAAGGCAGAGCTTTAATTAGTATAGGGTGACCAGGGCTTTGTTCCAGAGTGCTAAAATATAGAGTTCTGCAATCCTTTAGCAACATAAAAAAGCTTCATGCTTAGTTAGCAATAATTCTTAATTACATTAAGAAACTACTAAGAAATGGTACCAAGATACCATTCTAACTCAGTCTTCTGCTACCCTTCTCTCCCTGCCCTATGACCACAGGCTTTCTCAGTTATCTTTGACAGATTTTCATGCAGCTTGTCCCAGGAATATTTTCACTACTTTTTTGGGTTATAGATCTGTAATTATAGCTGTAATAGAGTGGGCAGCGAGCCTAGTGGTTGAAAGTGGAGAAGTACAGATCAGGCAAAAGACAAGGAAAAGCTGGAATTAGCTGGTATTGAAAAAGACATAACTAAAATCAAGGTTAAGTGGTTTGTTCTCAATGTATATGTCACTCCTTCATAAATCTCTTTTCATTTTCTCCTTAGAATTGCCTCTATTGTTCATTTGAAATGAACAAGATTTCACCTTAATAAGAAAATGAAATTAATTAGCCCCTTAGATACAACCTGGTACACGAAGTTTTCAGCTATTAAAAACTATCCATTCAGAAACTTTAAATTCCTGAACCCAGTTTGTCACACTTTACTGACCATTCACTCTCTTTTCTGCCAATGACAGCATGAGTCTCTATGTCTAAAAAATGTCAGAAATCTTTCTGCTGAGCTGATTATTCACTGATTGAAAGTATAATGGCTAACCATTACACACACACACACACACACACACACACACACACACACACACACACACACGGCATATATAACAATAGAACAAAAGAACTTTTAAAGCAATTTCTTTAAGTATAGGCAGGTAGAACTTACCAGGTCCATGACTGAACTGTATATTAGAGAAGAAAAGAAAGACCAGCTGATTTGATTACTGATTTATCATTGATGATATTTGAAAAGTTATCATTTCATGATTTAGAGCAGGAGAGCTCCAGAAGGACATCTAGATCGATTTTCTTATTTTACAAATTGGGAAATTGAGAGCCAGAGAAGTTAAGTGATATATTGTCAGTGGCAAGATTGAAACCCTGGTTCCCTGACTCTGAAACAAGGACTCCTCCTATCATACTAAACTATCTCAAATCAAATTTCACAGATGTGAAAGGTCAAATATCAATCTGATTTGACAGGGAGAGAGAAGAGAAAGAGAGGGAGAAAAAGAAGGGGAGGAGAGAGAGAGGAAAAGAAGAAGAAGAAAAGGAAGAAGGGAGGGAGGGAGAGAAGAGAGAAGAGGAGGAATATGAGGAAAAAGAAAGAAGAAAGAAGATGAAAAGGAGGACGATGAGGAAGAGGAGGAGAAGTAAGTAGAACCATAGGTTGATAATTTGACTTTGTATTCTTTTAAAATTCTGGTATATATTATTAAATGAATGAACTTTTAGAAAGGGAATCAGTGATTGCTTGCCTAGTCAATAGGTGGAGGAGGATCTGTAGGTTAAGGGAGAGAATTGGAACTCTTAAAAAAAAAGAAAAAATATTAAATATAAATTCATTAATAAATAAACAAATGAAGAAAAAACAGCTAAGGATATAAAGTAAGGTGAAAATATAGTTTCTGCTATCAAGGAGAGTATCATTTTCTGAGGAAACAACATGCAAAGAAATATATATATATATATATATATATATAAACTCCAATCAATCAACATTTATTAAACAAAACAAAAGAACTAACATAATTTCAATATTAACAGTTTGTGTCAGATTAATCTCATTTCTTTTTTTTTTTTTTAAATCAGGTTTACTAGATCAGGTCGATATTATCAACATCATATACTTGAATTTTAGCAAGGCATTTGATAGTCTCTCATGAGACTGGAAAAGACAGAGAGATTTGAGTTAATAATAATAATAATGCTAATAATAGTAATAAACATAATGATTGATGTTTATGTAGTACTTTTATTTGATCCTTATAACAATTCCCTGAGGTAGGTAGTATACATATTATTATTCCCATTATACATTTAAGGAAATTGAGGTTTACACAGATGAAGTGACTTGTTAAGGATGAAATAAAAAACATGGTAGGGCAGGTATGTTGCACTGTATTTTGATATATTTTGTTAAACATTTCCCAATTACATTTTAATAAGATTCTAGCCACAGGGGAATGTTGGGGCTTGTGGCCTTCAGATTTGATACCTCTCAGGTAATCAGTTGAACCTCACCCTTATACTTACATGGTATTTAGTCCTGAATTTCCTCTCCATGGCTAACAAATAGAGAATGCTACCTTTAATCATTGCAAATTGCCCCCTTCCACTCCTCCTACCTCTGGTATATTAGGGGAGGAATCATGCTTTATAACTCACAGCTCAGTGGTAAGAACAAATCAATTGAAATAACAACAAAAGCAAGAATCAGTGTCTTTTGCCTCATGTCAATCTATGTGATAGGTTCTTGGGGAGTAGTCTGGTATCTGAGGAGCTTCTGTATTTCCATGGTAGACAGAATTCTTCTAAAACTGGATTTTTCAAGGATGCCATGATCAGACTGATACACATGTAAATTTTGTAACTCTCTAGCTCAGTTATAGTCAGCAGATAGCCTCCTTGTCTTTATCCACCTATACCTCCAAAATGCAACTTTAAAAAAAATTTTTTTTTTATTTTTTTAAACTTGTAATTGATAGAACCCATGCCAGGGTAATTTTTTTTACAGCATTATCCCTTGCACTTATTTCTGTTCTGATTTTTCCCCTCCTTCCCTCTACCCCCTCCCCCAGATGGCAAGCAGTCCTTTATATGTTAAATAGGTTACAGTATATCCTAGATACAATATATGTGTGCAGAACCAAACAGTTTTCTTGTTGCACAGGGAGAATTGAATTCAGAAGGTGTAAATGACCAGGAAGAAAAACAAAAATGCGAGCAGTTTATATTCATTTCCCAGTGTTCTTTCTTTGGGTGTAGCTGCTTCTGTCCATCTTTGATCAATTGAAACTGAATTAGCTCTCTTTATCAAAGAGATCCACTTCCATCAGAATACATCCTCATACTGTATCATTGTTGAGATATATAATGATCTCCTGGTCCTGCTCATTTCACTTAGCATCAGTTCATGTAAGTCTCCCCAGTCCTCTCTGTATTCATCCTGCTGGTCATTTCTTACAGAACAATAATATTCCATAACATTCATATACCACAATTTAACCAGCCATTCTCCAATTGATGGGCATCTTTTCATTTTCCAGCTTCTAGCCACTACAAACAGGGCTACCACAAACATTTTGGCACATACAGGACCCTTTCCCTTCTTTAATACTTCTTTGGGATATAAGCCCAGTAGAAACACTGCTGGATCAAAGGGTATGCACAGTTTGATAACTTTTTGATCATAGTTCCAAATTGCTCTCCAGAATGGCTGGATGTGTTCACAATTCCACCAACAATGTATCAGTGTCCCTGTTTTCCCACATCCCCTCCAACATTCTGTATTATCTTTCCCTGTCATTCTAGCCAATCTGACAGGTATGTAGTGGTATCTCAGAGTTGTCTTAATTTGCATTTCTCTGATTAATAATGATTTGGAGCATATTTTCATATGGCTATAAATAGTTTTAATTTCTTCATCTGAGAATTATCTATTCAAATCCTTTGACCATTTATCAATTGGAGAATGGCTTGATTTCTTATAAATTAGAGTCAGTTCTCTATATATTTTGGAAATGAGGCCTTTATCAGAACCTTTGACTGTAAAAATGTTTTCCCAGTTTATTGTTTCCCTTCTAATCTTGTCTGCACAAAATGCAACTTTTAATATTTTCCACCTTCTAGAAAACTCCCCACCTATCAGCCTTCTTCCCATACTACTGCTCTATAATTAGGTATGCAATTTTCTGTAAAATATAGTCCAGGTAATTTCTCCCAATGAGAAAAGGTCTCTGAGTTTGCCTTAGATATCATGGGAAATAAAATCTCAGAGGCTTTTCTTCTGTGCAATGTTCACTGCATCAAATTTTCTAATGGCCTGAGGCTATCAGACATACCTATCACACATAGGTACTTTATGTGACAAAAAAAGTAGAGATCCAAAATGATCCCAAATGTCTAGAACAATGATCCTTAACTAATGAGATGAAATGGAAAAGGGATAAGTATAATGTTCTACACTTGTGTTCAACTACACAAATATGGAATGAGGGAATGGGGATGAACAACATTTTATATGAAAAACATCTCAGGACTGTGACTTCAGTGTAACATAGTAACCAAAAAAAAGCTAATTCAATCTTAGACTGCTTTAGATGAAGGATATAATAGCCAGTGCTGGTCAGACCACAACATAATAAAGAATATTGTGTTTAGTGCTGGGCTCCATGTTTTAGAATGGACAATAACAGGCTGGACCATCTCCAAATTTATTAGAATTATGAGGAGATGTAGAATTCATTCCCATTAAGGAATGTTTGAAAGAATTGGGGCTATCTAGCCTGAAGAAAAGAAGATTTAGGGTGTGATTCAATAACTCTTTTCAAGTATTCTAAGGTCTGTCATATGCATGAGGGATTAAACTTGTTCTTCTTGATCCCAGATAGCAGAAATAAGAATGGAGGCCATTGTAGCTAGACAGATTTCAGCTCAATATGAGGGAAAGTTTCCTAATGATTAGAGGTGTCTAAGAGACTAGATTACTTTTCCAATGTTATAGAGGGAATCTCTATTCAGTTATGAATATACTCTAAGGTCCTATAAATCTGAGATTCTATCATCCTGTGTAGAAATATTGATGGTGGTGGGATTATGTTTCAGTTTTAGAAAAATATAGGATGTCAGGTGAAAAATAAAATCTGTTAACTGGGTGAGAAATAGAGACATGGTCATAAAGAAACTTAGGCTAAAATATCCATGTTATGCTGTCCCCGGAGATCAAAAAATAATTTGGTTATCATGATCATTTGCTTCATTTATTCTAATTCTGTATTCATGCTGAACAGGCAAATTTTGTGTTGGTTTCCAGAAGAGGGATATAGGATTATCTAGAGTACTATCTTGGGCTAAGTGCCTTGCCACTGTATGGATGGAAGGGACTGTAGCACCGTTGTGTTTGGACAGGTGAGAACTACCTTTTTCTTCTGAATATTAAAGACAGGGCAGAGGAGGAAAAGGAAGAGAAAAAGGAGGAAAAGGAGGAGGAGGAGGAGGAAGGGAAAGATGGCTTTCTGAAAGAAAGTTGGAGAAATTTCCCAGGGATCAGGTTTTAGGCAGTTTTTGCATTTCCAGAGGTTGACATAGGAAACTTAAGAAATATCCAGAAAAATACAAAACATTTCTTTCTTGTCATTTTGTAAACATCCTAGTTGTCTTGAGAGTTGTATAAAAAGAATTAGTTTTTTTAAAAAATCCATCTATGGGGGCAGTTAGTTGGTGTCATAGATAGAACACCAGTCCTGAAGTCAGGAGGACCTGAGTTGAAATCTGGCCTTAGACACTTAACACTTCTTGGCTGTGTGACCCTGGGCAAGTCACTTAACCCCAATTGCTGCAGCAACAACAACAACATAAAAAAGTCATCTATGTTTCTATTACTTATAAACTTTTGGGTTAAGATCTTCCTATATAAAAATTCACAACAGCAAAAGCATGTACTTGTCCTTCATGGTAGGGTTTTATTTTCTCTTGCAAAATATGAATACACAGACCATTGAAGTGATACATCAGGTAAAGCTTGTTATGGGAAGTTTACAAAGTACAGGTAAAATACCATCTCTTTTTTCCTTGGTTAAGGTATATGGCTTAATGAAAGGTACCTTAGTGAAAAATACCCTATTAATTAATAATGACAATCACATTAATGTAGTGATATATATATATATATATATATATATATATATATATATATATATAGTGATGATGATAATGATTAAAAACAACTGGCATCTACATAGTGCTTTAAAATTTTTTATTTTTTGCAAAATGCTTTGAATATATAATCTCATTTCCCCCCATTATATCAGCTCTGTAAGAACAATGCTTTTATAATTCTCATTTGTAAAATGAGGAAGCAGGTTAAGTGCCCAAGATCAAACAGCTAGTCATTGTCAGAGTCAGAAGTCAAACTCCAAGCTAAATGATCTGGGTCAGACCTGGAATGTCTAGATTGGGTTAACTTTTGGGCATCTATCTCTGTTTCAGTCTAGAATGGAAATATGATGGGTCAGACCTACAGCATATTTTGAAGGCTAGGAATTGTCTTTCCTGACAATTATTGCTCTCTTTACATCATTCACCCTTGTGTCAGTTTAAACTCTAATCCAGCTATGATCTGAAAACTAGTTTCTAACAATCAGTCAATCAGTCAATCCAATCAAGCACCTGTTATCTCATTGTGCTGTGTTCAATCCTTTGAGGGTTATAAGAACAGTTTAAAATCTAGGCTCCACATTTAAAAAGTTCATAGTCTAGTTTGGGATGATATCAGACAGAGAGGAGAGTGCAAAAGTTACATGCAAGGGGCAGCTAGATGATGCAGTGGATAGGCCATAGAGTCGGGAGGACATGAGTTCAAATCTGCTGTCAGACACTTATCACTCACTAGCTGTGTGACCCTAGGCAGGTCACTTAACCCCAATTATTTCTCCAAAAAAAAAAATTACACATGAAACAATTAGAAAATAATACAAGACAGAATATAATTTATGTGATATATAATTTTAGGAATTTGAAGAGTGAAGGGGATATTGTGTATTAGAATAATGGAGGAAGGCTTCATGGAGGAGGTGAATTGGGTAGCCTGTAAGAGGATATGAGGGCAGAAAGGTGGCATAATGGATAGACTGCTGGACCTAGAGCCAGGAAGACTCATTTTCCTGAGTTCAAATCTGGGCTCAGATACTTAACAACTTTGATCCTAAGCAAACCACTTAACCCTGTTTGCCTCAGTGTCCTCATCTATAAAATGAGTTGGAGAAGAAAAAAACCAAAACATTCCAATATCTTTGCCAAGAAAACCCCAACTAACATTAGGAAGAGTGAGAAACAACCAAAAAATGATGGAGCAATAAAGGGTATGATGGATTCATAGAGCTGGACATTTCAGGCAGGGAGCCACAAACAAAGACTTTGCCCCTAGGGTTTGGCTTGCTTTTTAAAGGGCCCTGTGAGAAAATGTCCTGAATCTAGTGGAGGATTTAGTGTTAGAGAGGAAATGTAGAGTCATGAGATTACTGGACCAGAGTCAGGAGACTTGAGTTCACCATTTCAGTTCTGCCATTTACACCACAAAACAGTGGCCCAGCTATTTGACCTCTATGGGTTTTAGCTTCCTAATTTATTTTAAAAAGGAAAGAGAAAGTAATCTCTATGTCACAGGGTTATTGCAAGAAAAGTTCTTTGTAAAACTACAATATTATAATGTAAGACTGTGATGTTAAAGAGTAGACAATTCCTTTTGGGAGGGTGTAACTCCATTTAGGACCATTCTGGCAGAATTCCAGCATTCCTTCCAAAGGGGAGGAAGCTCCTCTGAGGATGAAGGGGAAAGCTATTTGGCTTATGAAATTTAATTCCTCTGACTCACAGAAGAAGAGGGTGCCATCAGTGTTTATAGAATAAATCTCACCCACTAAAACTACTGTGATATAATTCTGTTAAGCAATAGAGAAAGATATTTCAATTAATTCAACTATTGGGCTGGAACAAGAATAGTGACTAATCACTCTATGTGGGTGTTTATTTTTTAATTAAATTAATTTTTGTTACATATTAAGTTCCAAATTGTCTCATTTCCTCCCTCTTTCCCTCAACCTCACTAGAGGCCACCATTTAACAGAGATATCTATCTGTATCTATATCTATGTATTCATAATAATATAATACAAGATACATTATTCATGTATCTTGTGTGAATATATGTATGCACATGTATATATACCTGTATTTATATATGCATATGTGCATATATACACACATAAAATCATACTGTGCATTTTTCTATTATTCAGTTAGTATCTTATTCCAATTATAACAGCTCTCTTTGTGGTGGAAAAGAATTGGAAATTGAGGGAATGCCCATCAATTGGGGAATGACTAATCAAACTGTGAGGGTAATGAGATACTATTGTTCTATAAGAAATGATGAGCAGATAGAGATCAAAAAAACTTGGAAAGACTTAGGAACTGATTCTGAGTGAAATGAGCAGAACCAGGAGAACACCATACACAGTAACAGCAGCATTGTACAGATGATCAATTTTGATAGACTTTGCTCTTCTCAGCAATACAATGATCTAAGACAGTTCTAAACATTGATGGGAAATGCTATCCAGAAAAAAGAACTATGGAGTCTTAATGCAGATTGAAGCAAACTATTTTCACTTTTTGGTTGTTTTTATTTCTTGTTATTTTTCTCTTTTTTTCTGATTCTTCTTCCACAACATGATTAATGTAGAAATATGTTTAATATGATTGTACCTATATAACCTATATCAAGTAGATTTGAGTGTAATACTCAGATTAATTTAGTCATTCACAATTATTCTTCAAGCATTGTTGCTGTTACTGTATACAACATTTTATGGTTCAGCTAATTTCACTTTTTAAGCATGTGGATATTTATAGTTAAAATTATATATGTGTCTAGTTATAGAGGTATCTATGTAAGGCAGTAATATACATAAATATTTCTTTCACTCCATAGGAAGAAATTTTCACTTTGTTTTCTCACATCAGACCTAGTTATTAAATGTAACTCATGGACTAGTTTAGTCTCTTTACCCTATCTCCAATCTCTGAATCACAAGGATGAACCAAACATCTGGGGCTGATCCCAAAAGCTTGATTTTCTTTTTGGCTCATTATGCCATCAATCACAGATTTTTTTTCCTGGGAAGTCTCTAAATTCAGTGTATGCCTGAGTTTCCTTAAGTGTAGGTAACAGGCCCCCCACTTCTGTAAATCTCTAAAGGTAATAATTGGATAGAAATATACAATAGTCTCTATTTCACCCTAGAGAAAATGCAGAAAATGCAGAAGGCTCCTGGGAATTCACAAGTAGATCCTGAAACACACAAAACACTTAAAATTGCCCATGAGATCCCCTTAGAAAGCAAGAATTTTTTAATGCTATTAAATGTTTTTTAACCATTAGATCTACACTGTTAGTCGGTCAATAAGCATTTATTAAACACCTTTTATGTGACAGGTACAAAGATAGTCAGAAAAGGGTTGCTGTCCTTGAGGAGTTTAAAATATAATGGGGGGAGAAAACGTACAAACAGCCATGTACAAACAAGTTACATATAGGATAAACAAGGGAAGGATTGGGAAAAATTTCTTACAGAAAGTGTTATTATATGGGAGTTGAAGGAAACCAGGAAATCCAGGAGGCAGAGATGAGAAGAGATAACATTCTAGGCATAGAAAAACAGACAGACAGTGAAAATGACTATTGAGAGTTGGACAGCAAAGAGGCCAGTGTAGCTGGATTGAATAGTATGTGATAGGGAGAGTATAAGATAGTAGAAGACTGGAAATGGGGATGAGAGGCTATGAAGGCCTTCAAATGCCAGGAAATTTTGTATTTGATGCTAGAGGAAAATAACAGGTAGTAACTGCAAGGTACTGATCTCTTGCTTCCCTGTATCACAACTTTAGATCCCTTGCTGCTCTTCCTCAAACTGAGTGCCTCCTGGGAGATTCTTTTCTCTCTCCCCAAGATGCATGCTGCTTAGTTAGCTAGGTTCCAAACACTCTAATTTAGAATTATTTTTGAGACAATCCCCAAGGCTAGTGTTAACACAAGAAATATCCCTTTTCTGCCTAGTAGGCAAGACTCTATTATCACACTGGTTAGGAAATTAAAAAAAAAATTTCTACTCATACATAGGAAATTGGGGTGCTAGAAGATTGGGCATGAAAGTCAAAAGAACAAGCACAGGTCATGGGTTTCTGCAGGAACTTTTGATAGCTGCTGTTTCTTAGATTAGGGCAACATATTCCCCACTCTCTAATGTATATTTAAAAGGGAAAATGAAAAATGGTTAGCAATCTGAAGTCCAGGAACTTAACCCACTTAACCCATTTAAGTATGCATAGGCAACTAGCTACTGTATATGCTTCTGCCAAGTGGTGGCAGCCATTAATCTTGATGTATTGGGATTTGGGATTGTGGTAAAGGGGCAATCCATCATACATATACATTTCAGAAGAAAAGCACAAGGGGAGAAAATGTGAGATGGTCTCAGCTAATTTTTTTCTAGGCTATGACAGAAGGATGGATTCATCTACAAGTATCTGTCCTCCAAGAATTCTAGTCAATACTGGAGGAAAATCCAATCCTGGAAATGCATTCTACAAGAATTGGTAAGCGGTGACTCCAAACACATCAATTCATCTTAGGAGAGTCCTGAATTTTTGAGACTTAATTGAGGTCTGGCCTTTGTCCCCTTGCTAAGGTGCCAATGACAATATTCTGTGTTCTATAGAAGGATTTCTAAATCTAGTATCCATGAACTTGGGCTTCTTTTTGTTGTTGTTTATTTTTTAAAAATTGTATTTCATTATAATTGATTTTCTTTGAAATGTCATGTATTTTATTTTATGCATTTACAAATATAATTCTGAAAATATTTGGCTTCACCAGATTGTCTCAGGAGTCCATGATAAATAAAAGATCAAGAATCCCTGGTCTCCATGAAAAGAGATAAATTCATTAAGTTGCTTGGGAAAACTGGTCAATGTCCATATAAAAGAATGGAAATTTCAATTCTAGATATTTCTATTTCCTTTTCATATTGTTATAATAAATGATGGAGACTATTGTTATTGTTATTGCTAATTAAATTTTATAGCACTTGATTTTCAAATAATTCTAGCCTATTTGAATTGCATATTATGTTAAAACATACATCAACAACTGTGGTTGATAAATGTAAAATTCAGTTGGGTATGCAAATGACCTTTAGTCTCATATATCATGACTACTAAAACCTTCCAACAAACCAAAGTCAGCCACAGAACTGGATTTCAGAGATAAGAGAGATATAAGCTCTTAGAAGGAGAAGAACTTAACTGCACAATTATAAGATTGAGAAAGAATGTTCAGAGAACCAATAGGGTATAATAATGGTCACCACTTGTTAGCCGTATCACCATGCACAAGCCTCTTAGACTTTGGATTTCAGTTTTCTCATCTTCATGATGATATTATTGAAATGGCCATGTCAGGGTGTTGCCTGGAAAAGAATTCTGATTCAGATTTTCTCCAAACCAAGCAAAGATATTTTGGGGGAGGTAATGAATCCAGCAGGTTTTTTTTCCTTAAGGGAGGCAGAAGCCTAGCTAGGAAGAAAGTGATTCTTTTATAGAGCAAGAGCATGTAGGATTGTCTGAAAAGTGGTAATCCATGCTGGAAAAAACAAAAGAGGGTTAGTGCACAAGTATTTTCCTGTGGGGAGGAACCAGCAAAGCTAACTATATATTAATGAATTTTGGGTAACTAAAAGGTGAGAGAGCATTAGTTATGTGCAGGGAAAATCCCTTCAATGGCCAACATCTTGTATGAACTATATATCCATTGACTAATTCATTTCCCTGTATTAATGTGAGGCTCATTTGGGGACTGCATGTTTATGACTCACAGCAGAAAGATTTTCACTGATCTCATCAATGAGATTATTTATATTCAGTTTTCCTACCTCACAGGGTTATTGTGGGGAGTGGCATTGTGTTTAAAGCACTTTAAAGGCCAAAGCACCACATAAATGTGAGCCACATTTAACTGGGTAATCAAGTTGAAACCCTAAGTGGGAATCATGGCATTTTTTTTTCATAACTCTGAAAGCTACTAAGTTTGTTGAGCTATTTGAGTATAGACAGTATTCTTCCTATAATGGAAGCTTTTGAATTATATATATTATAATTGAATTATGAATTATTTTGAATTATTACATATGCCCAAAGTATACACAAAACCTGAAAAGACTTGAAGAGATCCAAAGACCCAAAGGCAATTCAATTTTATATATATATATATATATATATATATATATATATATATATATATATATATATATATATATATATAATATATATAATATATATAATTATATATTATTGAATATTTTGAAAAATCATATATTATATATTTGAGTATATTATATTATATAATATATAGAGCAAAAGATTCAATTAATTCTTGAAGAAGATCATGACTTCAGGGAGGTGATGCCATAAGATACAAGTGAATTGAATTTGAGTGAGTGAGGACTGTGAAAAGTCACCAGTCTCACTTTCTCCTCTGGGGTCAAGGGCCAGATATAGATTATGATGACTGGAGATGATCCTGGATGCAGTGGGAGATGGCCTTTTTAAACTAAGGCTTTAACAAGTTTCAGTTTGACTGAGGCTAAGGATGAATCTTTTAAAATTTATATATATATAAAGAAAGGAAAAAAAGAAAGAAAAAAGGAGACAATCTGAAAGGGGAAGACCCTCAGGGTTTATGGACAAAACAACAAATTGCTATTTATTTCCTCTCTGAGATCAAAACAAGGATCAAGATTCTGAGTGTAGAAGGACAGTCAGAAAGACTGTCTTCAATGGAGCTTCAAGAGAAGCAGTTTGAAAGGCAGCAACACCAGTAGTTGGGTGATGTTTGATGTCTGAATTGGGAACTGTTCAGATGGCTGGAATTTTCCTTCCTGGACACTGCCTAAGGAATAAGCCCTGCATAGATGGGTGGTGGAATTATGTTTTCCCCTATTGGTTGCTGGAACTAATAAAAATCTTCTGCCCTCCTGTTTTACCTCAGTCTGCAAATATCAAAAATTTGGCTCCCAAGTTTCTATATTATTTAAATAACATATAATTCTACACATGTATAGTATAACAAGTCAATTTATCCAATTTGATAAGAAAAAAGATGTCAAAGAAAGTAGACATAAGAGAGCCAGACAATACAGAATAAAGGAGCTTTCTCATAGGGAGTGAAGTGAATCAGATCAACTGGGAGACTTCTAGATTACACCTAAGGGAAGTTCCCTGAAATTCCTAATGTTGCAAGGGGACCTTGGGAGTATGATGGGTGTCAGTTTCTCTCACATCTTCCCAGAGTTTATTCCTTCAGTCATTTGAAGTAGGATTAGCCTCTTTCCTCTCTCTCAAAGCTAGCCAGAAGTGCCCAAAGTTACACAAAACCTGAAGAGACTTGAAGAAATCCAAAGACCCAAAGGCAGAAACTCGGGTACAAGGAGGATCCAAAGAAAATTGAAGAGCTCTTTCTTCTCTCTCCCACTCTCGCCAACACTTGCCCGCCTCTCCTACAAGCATGTAGGGACACTGATCTTCACCAATAAGGAGAGAATCCTAAAGTATTTTTCCCAGCTCTGGATGCCATACTTTAAGGGGGACACTGAAGAGTGGCTGGGTTAGGCATTATTATGAGGAATGATTGGAGAAGTTGGGGCTGGTTAGCCTGGAGACTTACTGGGGGATATGTAAAATCCCCTTATGTATATGAAATGATTTTATGTAGAGAAGGGAATGGTTGTTATAAAGTGCATAATTTTGACCTAATGGTGAAAGTCATAGAGAAAGCAGTTTCAGATTAGTATGAAGAGGATCTTTCTAACAATTAGAGTATCCAAATTTGGAATAGGCCACCTTTTAAAGCAGTGAACTCCCATTCCCTGGAAATGTTCAGACAATAGCTATAGTCGACTTTGGTTTTGGATGGTGGAGAGGAAATTCCTGCTGAAATGCTGGATTAGATGACCTTTAAAGGTCAATTTTAGCAAGTAGGATTCTGGTATTATGTTTCTTTTCTAGGTTGACTGCCAGAAAACAATAGACATACTGACTTACTTTAAGTTTAGGTGAACTTTTCCAGTGAACCAAAGTTGGAGAAAAGGTCAAGATGGAATTATTTATTCAATTTGAATACAGTGTGACAAATACTTTGCTCAATCCCCTAATATAAAACAAAACAAAACAAAAATTTAATTCTCATTTTTCTATTCTTATATATGACATTTCCTTGCTGTCTGAGGGAGTCTCAAAAATCTTTTTCAGCAGTGCAATTCAGATAATAATTCTGTGGTGCTCTTTATAATCCAACTCTTACAGCCATACATTAATACTGGAAAGACCATAGCTTTGACTAAACAGATTTTTGTCAGCAAGGTGATGTCTCTGTTTTTCAATATGTGTTCAGATTTACCATAGCTTTCTTTCCAAGGAGCAGATGTTTTTTAATTTCATGGTTGTCATTATAGTCTGTAGTGATTTTTGAGCACAAGAATATAAAATGTGATACTACTCCCATTTCTTTTCCTTCTATTTGTCAGAGTGATGGTCCCAATAGCGATGATCTTAATTTTGTTTGTATTAATATTAAGCTTCAAGCCAGCTTTTTCTTCTTTTACCTTTATCAAGAAGTTTCTTAATTCTTCTTTTCTTTCTGCCATTGGAGTGGTATCATCTGCATGACTGTATCTCCATTTCTTCTAAGGAATTCTTGCTCACAGTGAGACATGTAATGATAACTTGATGTTGATATAGGATTGGGTCCCTTCCTCTGGCAGGGTCAAAGAATGTTGTGTTTAGATTGCGGTCAGTTAAGAGTATTGTAATACCAGCTGCTAAAACAGATAGAGATAGAAGAAGTAGTACTGCTGTAATTATTACGGATCAGACAAACAATGGTGTTTGATATTAGGATATTGCAGGAGGCTTCATGTTGATAATTTGTTGTAATAAAGTTAATAGCCCCTAGGATGGATGAGATTCCTGCTAGATGAAGTGAAAAAATAGCTAGACCTACGGAGACTCTTGCGTGAGCGAGATTACCTGCTAGAGGTGGATAGACAGTTCATCTTGTTCTAGCGCCTGCTTAAGCTTGCCCATTTTCATCCATTTAAGTTCACTGACACCAAAGATGTCAACATTTAATCTTTCATCTTCTGTTTGACCTCACCTAGCTTTCCTTGATTTATAAATCTTATATTCCAGTTTCCTATGCAATATTGATTTAATAATATTGAATTTTCCTTTTGTCATCAGATATATTCACAGTTGAGCCTCTTTTTAGCTTTGCCTCAGTTTGTTCTTTCTAGAGTTACTAGTAGTTGTTCTCCACTCTTCTTCAGAAATATGCTGGATATCTTCTCACCTGAGGAACTCATCTTCTGATGTCACATCTTTTATCATTTTGATATTGTCCACGGGATTTTCTTCACAAAGACACTGGAGTGATTTGCTATTTCTTTCTCCAGTGTATCACCTTTTGTCAGGACTTTTACAAACTACAACTATGACTGGTCCATCTTGGGTAACCCTATGTAGCATATCTCGTAATTTCATTAATCTATTCAGACTTCTCCATCTCACATTGCCTCACAAGACAATGATCCAGGAGAGAAGTAGGGGTTGAGGGTCAAGATAAATATTTGCAAGTCATTTGCATAGATATGATTATTGAAATCATGAGAGTGAATGGGATCATCAAAAGAGAAAGTGTAGAGAAAAGAAAAAAAGGGAACTAAAAATCAAAACTTGGGATGTTACCCATGTTTAAACATGTTTAAGAGAGTGGGAGTAGGAACTAATAAAATAGTTGAAGAAAGAATAAAAAAAGTAGGAGAAGGCTCTACTCTTATGAGACAGTATCATGTCATAGAAGCTAAGGAAGGATAATAAAGAAGGATGGAATAGTTCATAGCATCAAATGAATTAGTTTCAAGATGTTAGGGGGCTAGTCATAAAATGAGGAAGAGCTATGTAGCTAAAGCAATTGAGGCATAAAGTTGCCTGAGGTAATATAAAGTTAGTATGTCATCATAGCCTCAATGCTGCCTTTGGTTATGAAATGGTTGGAAATTAACCCAAGGTGATGAAGGAAAGATCATGAAAGGAGAATTATCATTTGTGTTAAATGTTTGAGAGTTTGCATGGATTGAAGCTATTTGAGAGAGGTAGCATGGAATTTGATTTGGGAGCTTAGAGTGATTAGAAAAAAGAGAACATCAGTGAATGTCAGAGTGGGAAAAGAGATAAACTTGAGAGAGAGAAGAGAATGCTAGGGATGATTTTAGAGAGGGCTGGAGAGACTTACATGAGCTGATGCTAAGTGAAATGAGCAGAACCAGGAGATCATTATACACAGCAACAATAAGATTACATGATGATCAATTCTGATGAACGTGACTCTTTCCAACAATGAGGTGATTCAGGCCAGTTTCAATGATCTTGTGATGAAGAGAGCCATCTACACCCAGAGAGAGGACTGTGGGAACTGTGTGGATCACAACTGTTAGAATTCTTATAAGATGCTAAGTCAGTACATGAACTGATGCTAAGTGAAATGAGCAGAACCAGGAGATCATTATATACCTCAACAATAATGCTGTTTCAGGATGTATTCTGATGGAAGTGGATCTCTTCGATAAAGAGAGCTAATTCAGTTTCAATTGATCAAAGATGGGCAGAAGCAGCTACACCCAAAGAAAGAACACTGAGAGATGAATATAAACTGCTTGCATTTTTGTTTTTCTTCCCAGGTTATTTATACCTTCTGAATCCAATTCTCCCTATGCAACAAGAAAACTGTTTGGTTCTGCACACATATATTGTATCTAGGATATACTGTAATCTATTCAACATGTAAAGGACTGCTTGCCATCTGGGGGAGGGGGTGGAGAGAGGGAGGGGGAAAATCGGAACAGAAGTGAATGCAAGGGATAATGTTGTAAAAAATTACCCTGGCATGAGTATTATCAATAAAAAGTTATTTTAAAAAAACATGATTAATAAAGCAAAAAAAAAGATGCTAAGTCAGTTATCTAATTTAGCATGTTTTTTAACAGTTCTAATGTATTTAGTACTCATTGGAGTCCTACAAGAATCACAAGTCAGAGAGGAGGGGAGAAGATTCACAAGTCAGAAGCCCACAATCCCACTCTCGGAGGAGGAGTCAATCTTTGAGTTCACACCTCTAAAAGAGGATATAAAAGGACAAGCTCATTGGGAGCACTAAAGGAAATTGAGAAGCCAGGATTCAGTTAGGCAGAATGAAGGAAGACAGAGAAGAGATGGCAGGCTGTCCTGTGGAGAACACTGAAACCAAGATCCGGAAGGCCTGCAGAAAGCTAGCTGAGCCTCAAGTGAAGGAAAGACAAAAATAAAGGATTTGGACTTTGACTGCTGGCTGCATTTGAGGTGATTATTACACTGAACTGAAACTAAGGCTGCCTCCAGAAGGCCCCCAAGAAGCCTGCTCCCAGAGAAAGATTATATTTTAGAGAAGAGAACATTGCACACAACATAGCATTTTCACTCTTTTTTATTGTTGTTTGCTTGCATTTTGTTTTCTTTCTCATTTTTTTCTTTTTTGATCTAATTTTTTTGTGCAACAAGATAATTATATAAATATGTATACATATATTAGATTAAAAAAACAAAAAAAAACCACATGAAATTAAAATAGTGCTTAAGGAAGGAATACACACATACACATTCCATACACTTGCATATGTCAGAATTTAAACCTATATGTTACAAGCTCAAATGTCAACTTTATTTGCTCACCATGCTTTCTTTTAAAAATGGACCTAGTAATCAAACAAGAAAATAATGTAACTGTAACTGCAATTCTTTAGCTGTTTCAGTTCTGAGATACCAAAGTAAAATACTGAGGTAATAAGATATTCAACATATTACAAAGTAAATTTATCAACTAAGACAAAAAAAAATTAACAAAAAGATACAAAAAAAGAAGAGAATGTTAGGATAGGTGTGCTAGTACTGACGCTCCTTGGCTAATGCCCCATTCTGAAAGACTAGATTTGAGGATGAAGTGGTAAATTGAGTTCTAGCATTCCCCTTACAAAGTGTATGCATTGTTCATGCATGAATAGTTGGAATGAGAGCCTATAAATCATAATTGGTTTAGCATTGGTTTGGAAACCTTTTCTAGGCTGTTTTGGAAAGAGAGTTCCAGGAGAGTGAAGCAGAGGGGAGTCAGAGTGACCTAGAGCCCCAATAATATTTGATAGTGAGAATTAGGATTGTTATAATATCGTATTGCCAACATGAGGACCAAAGATTTTGAGCTAGGACGGATTCTTGAGTTTACCTACTCTAATCCTCTGATTTTAAAAATAAGGAAATTAGGCCTAGGAAGGCAGAATTTTTCCCACTGTCCACCTCAACTTTGGAAAGTGAGGTTGATGCAGAGGTTAGCAATTACAGCCCTAAGCACTTATTATTACATTCTTATAGCACATATCACATTGTTTGCTTTTCCTACTTCCCAGAGCCCCACAAGTCAGTGATTATATTCCCATATCTAACATTTAAGGGCACAACTACTTAATATTTAGATTATTATTCTGGCATTTGCTTTGGCCTCTTCTGACTTGGATCATTGATGAAGAAAGTCTCTTTTGCTAGGAGACTAGCAGCTCTTTGGAATGGAGGTTAGAGATATTCTTATAGGAAATAAGCAGCTACAGTGTCTATAATGAACATCAGGCAGGAGGTATGGACTCTGATGAATCTAAATGGGTTCAGAGCTTAGCTGTTTGGGATTGGGAGAGGTGATCTTGGGTAACAATACTGATTTTTTCAATGAAGAAAAATCTATTTTTTCTCCCTCCCACCTCTTTCTCCATTTGAAAAACATAAAACAAAGAAAAACAAAATTTATATAACAAATATATGTAGTCAATCAAAACAAATTCCATCAATTGCCATGTTTCCATCAATTGTCATAAGTCTTATTCTACAACTTGAGTCCATCACTTGCCTGTCAGGAAGTATAATGCTTCATGTATATGAATATATGTATATATTCATGTATATATATGTAATTCTCTGGAATTTTGAATGATCATTTTATTGATCAGGATTCTAAATCTTTCAAAGTTGTCTTTATGAAATTGCTATTATTGCATAACTATTATTTTGTATATCTGGTTCTGTTGATTTCATTATGTATTACCTCATACAAGTCTTTCCAGGTCTCTTTGAAACTCTCCCTTTCATGAAACAATAATAATCAGATATTCATATACCATTATTTATTCCATCATTCCATAATACAATCATTCCAAGTCTTAGTTTCTATTCCTTTGCCACTACAAAAAGAGCTGCTATAAATATTTTTGTGTATATGAGGTCTTTTCCTCTTTGATCTTTTTTGGAATAGAGGAGCAGGAGGAGTATTACTAGGTACAGATAGTTTGTCAGTGTTATTGAAACAAGGGTCAGAATCTTTCATGTCTTTCTCCCCTAATCTCTGACTCCTAACTCAACCACTTAACACAGGTAAAGTGTGTAGCCTCTTGTCTTGCTCAGTGTCATAGCACTTAGCATCACATCTTATGCAAGATCCTCTTCACCAATCAGGAGTCTGGTCTCCTTATGCATATGTAGTAATTCTCAAAGTTCCCCAGACTTGAATGAAAGTCCTGTTACATGTTTGTGTACATCCTAAATCATGCTATCAGGGGCAGCTAGTTGGTGCACTGGATAGAGCATCAACCCTGAAGTCAGGAGGATCTGAGTTCAAATCTGGTCTCAGACACTTAACACTTCCTAGCTGTGTGATCCTGGGCAAGTCACTTAACCCCAATTGCCTCAGAAAGAAGAAGAGGAAAAGGAAGTGGAAGAAAGAAGAAGTCTCATGTTATCCTCTCATGATTGTAATGACTTTGCTCTGCTCCTTCATATGCACTAGATACTTCAAATTCTGCTTGACAACCTGAAATTCAGACCCATTATTACTCTGGCAGCTGATATTTGGCCAATCAAAGCATTTTTGCTTAGATTTTTTGAATTTTGAATTTTTATATATTTGGTTAAATATCTCTTAATTACATTCCTTTTGTGGAGGTGTGTTTTAACACCGCTGGCTAGAAAGCTGCTTTCTTACCACAAGTCTGCAAATAGAAAACATTTACAGATAGACACAGGAAATCATACAGACAGCTGTTGCCCATGTCCTGCCATGTCAGATAGATTTTTTTTTTCATCCCTTAACAGAAATCCTTCCTGATGACAGTTAATTGGGATAATAGGCCTTGATCCTTTGCTTTTTATTCCTCCATTACATTCCTGGCATTGCTATGGGAACCAGACACCTGATTGCTGGGATATGACTCAGGGAGACAGCTGGCAGATCAAATCACTTAATCTCTTTGGAATTTGTTTTCCTCAACTGTAGAATGAGGTGGCTGGATTAAAATCTTTCCCATTCTTGTATCAGTCTATGCTTTTACTAGTAATTAGTCCATATAAAAAAGATTACATATACATATATTTATAAATGTAACTATATATATGATTATGAAATTTATAAATATGTATATTAAATTTTTGTTGTTCATTTCAGTTGTATCTGACATTTCATGGCTTATTTGGGGTTTTCTTGTCAAAGATTTTGAAGTGGTTTGCTATTTCTTTCTTCACACCATTTTACAAATGGTGAAACTGAGGCAAACAGGATTAAGTGACTTGCCCAGAGTCACATAGCTACTAAGTGTCTGAAGTAAGATTTGAACTGAAAAAGATGAGTCTTTATTATTGCAGGCCTAACACTATATCCCACTATGTTATCTAGCTGTTCTCCTAATTGTTTTTAATATATATAGATATGGATATATAAATGTGTGTATATATGTATATATACAAATATATGTGAATGCATATATGCATATAACATTAAAAAACTTTTTAAATACTAGCCTATCTATCTATCTATATATATGTATGTATACAAAATCAATCTATAACATTCCCTTTACCTCTGTTTCTCTTTTCTTCTACATATAGTCCCTATTTTATATTTACCTCTTCTAGTGATTTACAATATTTTATTTCCTCCTTTTTGTGGTATTGCCTATCCTACTTGTTTCCTTCAAGAACATCTTTTGATGTAATTTTAAAATATACATATACAAATATACAGAAAATCTTGGGAGCAAGATGTAAGTATTCTTTGTTTCTTAGGATGGCCTTAAAACTCAAACGCTGTAAGGAATGGCCTTACCCTTTGCAAACCAATTAATAGAATAAGTTTGAGTCAAGGATAGTTTTCAAAAATATCTTGCTTTGATAGATCTTGGTGGTGATCAAGGTCAGGTCACCCTAGAGGATAATTGGTCAACTCATGCTTTTTGTATCATTAGAGTAGATGAAAAGATAAGCAGAAGTCTAGAAATCCTAACTACTGCTTTAGCATCATAAGATTGGATCTATTTGGAAGAAGCTATACCATTTGTTCATTTCCCTGTTTTTCAAAAGAAAAGAAAAAGGACATAATCTCTTCTCAACAGGAAGACTATTTTTGACTTTGGACAAATTAAATAAGTGTGTTGGAACAACTTCCTCTTCTTCTTCCTCCTCCCCCTCCAACTGCATACCTCAAGAAAATAAATCCCACTTATTAGTAGACAGATTCATAATTAAGGTCTACCAATTTTAAGGGGGAAAGTTGCTGTTTAGGAAGAATAGTGGTGAAAATTTATCATTATTTTAGCACCTTACAAAGAATTTCACTTATTAGTTATATTGATGTTCTTTATTTTCTTAGATGGTTATTACTTCCCCAGGACCATCATCCCACCCCTCCCAACATATATGGATCCTTTTATTGAATCAAAAAAAAGTCTAACCACATTTAAGCCAAAGTAAGTTGATATATTAGTCATATCTGACAGTGTCTACCTTAATCTGTACCTACTATTCATTGTCTCTCTACAAAGAAGAGAGGCATGCTTTACCAGCAGACTTCTTAAGTCACAGTTGGTAAACTACATTGATTAGAGCTCTGATGTCTTTCAAAAATTTTTTAAATGTTATCTCACAATAGGTCTCCTAATAATTAATATAATATAATAAATATCAATACAATTAAATATAATTTTATTCAGAGACTACAAAAGTATTTTAGACTGTATACCATTTTACTGTGTCATATGATGTAACTATGTTGTAAAGCACATTTTTAATCTGGATCAAATTAATTTTTTTTTGGTCATTTGGTTTCCATAAAACTTGATTACTCAAATTGAATCAGTTTTTCCATTCATTCACTAAGATAGGATGCGTTAATATTTTGGATGTATTTTTATTCTTTTTTTAGTAATAGCTTTTAATTTTTCCAAATACATGCAAAGATCGGTTTCAACATTCACCTTTACAAAACCTTGTGATCCAAACAAATTTTTCTTCCTTCCTCCCATCCTCCCCTAGACAGCAGGCAATCTAATATAGGTTAGGCATACGAAACTCATCATCTGCTCAAGAAAAACTAAATCAAAAGGGGAAGAGAAAAAAAAAATAAGAGAAGGAGAAAAAACAAGCAAACAACAACAAAAGGTGAAAATACTATGCTTTGATCCACATTCAGTCTGCATAATTCTCTTTCTGGAGTCTATTAAATTGCCTTTAATTACCTTATTGTTGAAAAGAGCAGCGTTTTGGGTGTTTTTAAGACAAATTTGTAGGCAAATCCAAAATTTTGTCCTTTGCATTAAAAGTAGTCTCTGGGGGTAGATAGTGGATAGAGAACAGTGGATAGAGAACGGGAACTAAAGTCAGTCTAGCCTTAGACATTTTTAGCTGTGTGACTCCAGGCAAATCACTTAATCTCAGTTGCCTCAGTAAAAATAAATTTAAAAAAAAATTTTTAAGTAGTCTCTGATGTTAGGAAATAGAAAACCTTTTAAAATTTGGAAATGAGTGTATGGACACTTAGCCAGTGAACATAAGTGAAACAATTAGCAACAGAGAGAATTTATTGAGGAACGATGAAATTAAGAAGCCAGGGTAAGGAAGACAAGTCTGTGATCCAATCATCTCCAAAGTGGTAATGGCGGCCTAACTCCAAAGGACATGTGATCAACCAGCTGGGAGGTGGAAAGATGAATCACAACCCACATTTTGCAATTGCCATGGGACATGTCTCCAATACACCTACCACCTTAACTATCCAACACCTTTCCTTCTCCCAAGAAAGCTCACAACTTCCCTATGTTATCAGTTATCAGTAGCTGGGCAAGTACCATTGGAAAAGAACTGCCTCTCCTGTTTTCAATTTAGGTGGGGCAGAATGAGTCAAACAGGATGAGTAAACCCAGATGGGTGTAATTTTCATCACAGATCTTATTATGTTATCTTTCTTCCCAAATTTGCCCCTTTCCAAAATTTCCTGTTACATTCAAGGATACTACCATTCAGCCAGTAATCAAGCTGCCGTGACTCCTCCCTCTTATTTCCAATCAGTCACCAGATCTTATCACTTCTATCTGTACAACTTCTCTCCCATAACCAGGTTCAGGCCCTCATCACCACCTTTTAAAATTTTATATTTTTATTCTGCACTTAACAAATGCCAACTAAAATGAGAGTTTCATATACAAAGTAGAACAGATAGTGAGGGTGGTACATGAAACTGCAAAACTATTATGTGCAAATTGCTTTTCCTTTTCAATATATAATTGTTACTTTCAAAACTGTTCATCTATGTTTTCTTTTGTGTTTCCTCCTGTTTGCTTCTGTGCATACAAAAAATGTTTCAATGAAACTCTGGAGCCAAACAAAACAAGTTTAACTACAATTCTACATGGTAGATATTTAAACTTAAAGGACAGTTTCCATCTTGCTGCAAAGTCTTTTCTTTTCCAGTGTAAACATCTCCAGTTCCTTCAAATGATCCTAAGTCTCCTGAAAAATGTTAGATTATCTAGAAGAAGCCAATGAGAAATTGCTAATTGATAAATGCCAGCTGGTGGAACTTCTGTCCAATATATGGGTCCTTGAATATCTCAGAAAAGAAAAATCACTGATCAAGAGTATTAAGTAGTGGATTACAAATACTCATCAGCTGGCCATATCCAAAGAATCATTGAGAATGAAAGACTTTTCCAGAATTTGTTGACTGTTATTGCAAAGTTGCAAAAATAAAACAAACAAACAAAAAAAAAACTATCTAGATTGCTATTGTTAAATCACTGAATCATCTTACTTGAGGACATATGATTGGGAAGAACTAAAGGTAGTATTGTTTAGCTTATATTTTCTAAAACAATTTGGAAACCACTGGAATGAGAAATGTAAATAAAGAGTTGATAAACTACCTTGCACAGGGCCTGAACAGGTCTTTTGTCTTGTATTAAAATGCTAGTCTAGAATTCTTGGAACTAATCTCATATCTAAATAGTGAGGATAGTATAACTGGAAACCTGTTGCATTTGCCAGTAGAGAACTTACTGAAAATGAATCATTATCTCCTATGCAAATTGGTTTTGAAGAAGGCTGTCCTGAGTTCAAAGAGTCTGTTTATAGAGCTAAATTCCAAGAGTGGGACAACAATCCACTCTTCCCTATGTGTATGTGTGTATATACATAATATACTTATACACACACACATGTGGAGGCAATGGGCATTAATTGACTTGGCCAAGTTCATACTGGGTAGCTTGCTAGGTAGCAAGTGTCTGAGACTGAATTTGAACTCAGTGACTCCACAACTGGTGCTCTATCCATTATACCATTTAGCTGCCCCCACTGATCTGTATTTTACTTAGTACTGAGTCAGTTGGTTGCCTTTTTCCGTAAATGGATATTAGTTCTGTGAATTCAGCAAACACTACTGGCTAAGGAAAAATAATGTGGGAAACAGAGGACAGGTGATATCTATAGAAGGAGGGTATCCATGTTATTCCAAGGAAATAAAGTTAAAAATCTGAGACATCCAGAAGAGTATATGTCACAAATGAATGTGAATTTTCTTGCACTGAACCAATCTCTGTTGTCTCAGTTGTCCTAGAATAATTGAAAGTGAGAAAAGATTTATGGTGAAGGTCCAAAAGATATCATATAAGTCAAGTGACATTTTAGGTCTCACCCTTCATTCCTCCCCCTATTGAAACAATAAGAGAAGCTGGAAGTGTTTAGTGGCACTCTGTACTGAACTATTACTGATCCTATCTATACATGAGGTAGGAGACAAAGAGAAGAACAAGATAGTCCCTGTTCTCAAGGAGTCACATTCTAATAGGGACAAGAACACATATAAAATACCTCAGCTGTAAGATGTTGGAATCTTTACAAAGTGTGAAGTCATTAGAGTTGATAGAGACAATAATTATTTAATTTAGCATGGTTCAGTATGATTGATCTGATTTTACAAGGAGATGTTATGGGCCAGAAGAAATAAGGTACTAAGTACAACTGATAGAAACAATGCTAGAGAGCTCATATAAGCAAGAAGTATTTAAGTACTCATTGGAGTTCACACGTTTGGGAGATTTCAGGGTTTAATATGAGATATCCAAATTCACACCTTCCTTGAAGCTCTTAGGGCCAGAGAGCACTCTGGGAGGAAACCCATAATCCCACTCTCTCGTATCCCACAATCCCTCTCTCGGAGAAGGATTAGAAATAGAGCTTCAGTGAGCCAGTCAAGAGAGCTCAGCTGAATTGAGATTGAGAGGGGAGCATCAAGTGAGTTCAACCAGAAGCCCTCTCTCAGAGGCAAGAAAGATTCATTACAACTTCCACCTGGCTGGCTGGAGGCTGAAGGACAAACCTTTGGATTTGGAGACATTTGGAGGGAGCTCTTGGAACCAAGCAGAAAGATAGGCCTCTAAGAAAACTAACCGGGCTATATTGGAGGCAATAAAAGATCTGAACTTTTAGCACCTGGCTGCATTTGGGTGATTATTGCTTTTAACTGAAACTAAGGCTGCCTCCAGAAAACCTCCGCGAGAAACCTGCTCTCCCCCAGAGAGAATTATTATCTTAAAGAAGAAAAACACCACAGTAAGGCAGGTGGAAAGATTATGTGTGAAGTAGCCAAGCAGATGTTAATGCATCTTATTTAATGTCATTTCTCCTAATAAACTGATATCTAATGTTGAACTAAGTGATAGATTTTGATATTATGAACTTCCTTTTTTTGGAGCTTTAGTAGCTGTGACTACTGAGGAGGCAGGGGGCTGTAACACCTGTAGAAAAAGTTGGCAGGTTGCATTTCCACAGGGATTGATTTCCTGGATAATGGATGGAAATAGGTTCACATGGTCATCAGGATACTACTATTCCTGAGGCTCTTGGTCTTACCTGCTTATCTGCAGGTTGGTTAGTAGATGGTAGTAGTGAAGAGGTACTAGTGATGGCAGGGTCTGTCTCCATACAAAGGAATTGCAGAAGTCAGTGAGTCTAACCTATCATTTTATAGATGAATAAATTGAGCTAGAGTCATTCAATGATTTACAGTATAGCCAGTGAGTATCTGAGATGGAATTTGAATCCAGGAATACCTAACTGTAAATCCAGCTCCCTATTGGCAAAATATGTATCAGTAAGCACTTAGAGTTAATGTTCACTGATGTTTTGTCTATAGTAAAATCTTGAGTGATGAATAATAATTGACGATAATGATTGACCTGGGATACATGGATATACCCAATCAGGAACTAGAAAACTTACAGAGTTGTTAAGGTGTCATGGGAGAAGTATTTCTCAGTATATACATTCCCTGCTGGAATCTAGTCTGACCACAATAGAGACTTTATGAGCCAAAGACCTGAGGAAGTTTTGGACTTGATAGAATCAATAAGTCTAGAACCACACTTTGCTACCATTAGGATGATTCATAGCTTGAATATTTCAAGTATCTATTGTTGGAAATGCTTGGAACTTTGAGAGCTATGAAAAAATCTGTTGAATAAATATGTGACAATATACGAAAACATATATGCATACTGTATTGGCAGTAATGATGCTATGGACTTCAATCTCTACTTATGTAGAGTATGGGCAAGAATCACATTTCCACACATTCCTCAACTTCTTAAACTGTGGGTCTCAGTTCCATATGGGGTTTCATAGCTGAATATGGATGTCATGAAAATATGATTTATTATAAATAAATGTTTGATTTGTACACCTATTTTATGTGCCTATATACCTAGAATTGTGTAACAATGTCTTGGGTGATAAGGGATCATGAATGGAAAAAAATTAAGAAGTCCTTTTATAAGAAATGATAAATTCATTGATCTAGGAAAGCATGGAAAAACTTGCACAAAATGATGAAAAGTGAAATGAGCAGAACCAAGAGAATTGTATATAGTAAAAGCAAAATTGTTTTAAGGCATTATTATGAGTTATAAATTATTTTGGTGATTATAAATACACAAATTAAAAATAAAGAACAAATTAAGAGATATTATTGAAATGTATAAGAGTCATACATAGTTTGAAAAAATTCAAAGGAATTCTTTTAAAGTCATAAAAAAGTTTATTTATGCCATAGCTGATAGGCTAGTTTCTTTCTTTCTTTCTTTTTTAAATTTTAAATAGCTTTTTATTCACAAGTTATATGCATGGGTAATTTTACAGCATTGACAATTGCCAATCTTGTGTTCCAATTTTTCCCCTCCTTCTCCTTACCCTCTTCCCTAGATGGCAGGATAACCAATACATGTTAAATATATTAAAATATAAATTAAATACAAAATAAGTATACATGTCCAAACTGTTATTTTGCTGTACAAAAAGAATCGGACTCTGAAATATTGTACAATTAGCCTGTGAAGGAAATCAAAAAATGCAGGCAGGCAAAAATATAGGGATTGGGAATTCAATGTAATGGTTCTTAGTCATCTCCCAGAGTTCTTTCGCTGGGTGTAGCTGGTTCAGTTCATTACTGCTCCATTGCAACTGATTTGGTTCATCTCATTGCTGAAGATGTCCAGATCCATTAGAATCGATCATCATATAGTATTGTTGTTGAAGGTCCTGCTCATTTCACTCAGTATCAGTTCATGTAAGTCTCTCCAGGCCTCTCTGAAATCATCCTGTTGGTTCTTTTTTATCAAACAATAATATTCCATAATATTCATATACCACAATTTATTTAGCCATTATCCAATTGATGGTCATCTACTCAGTTTCCAGTTTCTGGCCACTACAAAGAGGGCTGCCACAAACATTCTTGCACATACAGATCCCTTTCCCGTCTTTAACACAGGAAATATATCTCTTTGGGATATAAGCCCAGTAGTAACACTGCTGGGTCAAAGAGTATGCACAGTTTGATAACTTTTTGAGCATAGTTCCAAATTGCTCTCCAGAATGCTTGGATGTATTCACAATTCCACCAATAATGTATTAGTGTCCCTGTTCTCCCACATCCCCTCCAACATTCTGCATTATCTTTCCCTGTCATTCTAGCCAGTCTGACAGGTGTGTAGTGGAATCTCAGAGTTGTCTTAATTTGCATTTCTCTAATTAATAATGATTTGGAGCATCTTTTCATATGTCTATAAATAGTTTCAATTTCTTCATCTGAGAATTGTCTGTTCATATTCTTTGACCATTTATCAATTGGAGAATGGCTTGATTTCTTATAAATTAGAGTCAATTCTCTCTATATTTTGGAAATGAGGCCTTTATCAGAACCTTTGACTGTAAAAATGTTTTCCCAGTTTATTGTTTCCCTTCTAATCTTGTCTGCATTGTTGTCTATTGTTTGTATAAAAACTTTTCAAATTGATATAATCAAAATTTTCTATTTTGTGATCAGTAATGATCTCTAGTTCTTCTTTGGTCATAAATTCCTCTCTCTTCCACAGGTCTGAGGGGTAAATTATCCTGTATTCCTCTAATTTATTTATAATCTCATTCTTTATGCCTAGGTCATAAATTTATTTGGACCTTATCTTGGTGTACGGTGTTAAGTGTGGGTCAATGCCTAGTTTCTGAATAGGATAGTTACTAAGGGAGTCTAGCAATTAGAAAGAGTTTGGGGAGAGTTTTATATCCAAAAAATTTGAGGCTTACTTAGTAGGCTAACAAACTACAATGTGGAGAGCCACAAACAGTGGGGGAACTCTCGGTGAGTATAAGACCTTTCAGCTCAGAAGGAACCTGCTGACAATGTCTGGTTTGGCTCTCATCTCACCTTGGGGCATCTCAGCTTTTCTGAGAAGTTAGGGATGGAGAAAGATGACAACTCCTATTCTATTTGAAGCAGACATATGTATTGTAAAAGAGGCATTTACATATTAATAGTCAGGTGCTTATAGTTAGCACATGCACAGTGTGCTGTGGTGATTGATATAATTGTACTAAAGTATGTAGGACTGAGAGAACTTGAAATAAACGAACTCCATATTTGACCATCCACATGGGTCCCTACTTTATCACCCCCTTTCTAAGACTAAGGACTCGGGCTGGTCCCGAGGTCTTCCAGAGAGCTAGTCCGGTCAGTACATTTTGGCACCCCAACTTGGGGGATCTAGAAAGTACACTACACTACAAGTTTGTAAATTGTAAAAGAGAGATAAGGAAGGAGTCAGAATGTATTTTAGGTTTTATTGCTCCACATTCTTTAGCTAGATATGCAATTTTAAGTAGTCCTTAAACTCTGACCTATCATTTCCCTCCTTTCTGTCTTTTGGAGAGAGGAAATTCTGGGGATAAGAGCTGCCCCTATTATAAAATTCTTAATAACAGAAACATTCACCACTAACCTGGCACCACTATTCAGTATAGGATAATAAATAAACATGCTTAGATGACATGACACTCTTCTTAGAGGAAATTAGCTTCAAATCAGCTTGCTCCTTTGGGGGTCAACCTTAGTCATCATAATAACACACCATTTGGCTTGTTTTTGATTGTTCTTTCCAATCTCAATTCATTTTTGGGATTATTTCAATTCCCACCTCAGAATGATACTGACTTGAGGATTGAACATTGATTGTTGAGCTCTAGCAGGGGACTGTCATTTTTTGAGAAGCCCTCATCATGCTATTCACTCCATTCCTTGGACAGATCTACTTTCCCATCAGGTTCTGCCCCTCACCTCTTACCAGGGATTGACTATGCTTTAAAAAAAAGAAAAGAAAAGAAAAGAAAAAGAAAGAACAATGAGAAGCAAGCTGATGGGGCAGCTAAGTGATACAGTGGATAGAACACCAGCCTTGAAATCAGGAGGGACTGAATTCAAATCTGGTCTTAGACACTTAACACTTCCTAATTGTGTGACCATGGGCAAGTCACTTAACCCAATTGCATCAGCAAAAAAAATCCAAAAATTATAATAGTTATCAGTGAAAATAAAAAGTATCCAAGGCAATCACATTAGACTTTGAGTAGAAAATGCCATCTGCATTCAAAAAAAGAACTATGGATTTTTAATGTAAATCAACACATACTATGTTCACTTCTTTTTTCTGTTTTTTTTTTCCTCTCCCATAATTTTTCCCTTTTGTTCTGATTTTTCTCTCTCAGCATGATTCATAAAACAATGTGTATTAAAAACAAATAAATAGATTTTTTTTAAAAGAAAAGATAAAAACACAAGAATCTTTCATATGTTTCAAGCCTTCAGTTGGGGTACAGCTTCTCAAAGGTGTTATTCCTTTTATAAAATATAGCAAAAAAACCTCCCCAAAAAACAACAACAAAAAACAAACAAAAAATAAAATATAGCAATCTGTAGAGGATTTTGGTCTATGGACTATAAATTCAGTTCTTCTGTCTTCCTTTCCCCTGATTCTTCAACCTAAATCATTTTTTATTCTCATATACCTCAGGTGAGGAGGCTCTTTTTTGTAGCTTGCTCTGCACTATGTATTTTCTACCTCTGCTTTTATTTGCTCAAATTCTTCTTCTATCTTTAGCTTTGCTATGAGCAACCTATAAAATTATATTTCCATATAGGGACAAAGACTTAGAGAAAGGCCAAGTTAACTGACCTACTTAGTTGTAAAAAATAACATAACAAAAGCCAGTGAACTGATAAAACTAACCAAAATAAGAAGTGAGTGAAAGGAATTACACTGAGTGTGCATACTTAATAAGTTAATCTCTCACTTTTTGCAAAAACCATAAATAAATTTACTTCATACATTCTCGTAGCTCTAATTAGATTTCTAACATTTGACTTCACCTTCTTAGATCCTTTTCATCAATTGAATATGTATCTTTGTTCATTTTTGTATTCCTTATTTCAATTTCTTTGCTCTTTTTTTCTGAAACATTAACCTATAAATATAAAGGAATTTATTTAATTGCTCATTTTTTTCTTGATAATTGTATTTACTTACTCTTCCATCCTGCTTGCCAGTAGATTAGATTCCCAGAGGTAAGCTAATTAACATTTTTTCTCCTTCAAGATTCCAGGAGTAATCCTGAGGGATTGGGGAGCATCTTTCTTTAATCTTATTGACTTGAAACCCTATTCTGGTATGTTCTCTTCAATGTTAATTACTAGTGATTAGTACTTCTGAATAATTTAACCAATTAAAATCATTAGCTTTTACAGAGGGATATTTGCTGCAAAGGCATAGTAAGGACAGATATTATAAAGCATTTGCCCAAAATGGGCTGGGACTGGAGTTACACTTTCACATCAATCACATTTCTGTCATAGCTTGAGCAACTTTTTTTTTTTTTTTATCAGCCCATTTTTTCCCTTAATTTATTGTGACTTCAGAGGAATTCTAGTTTAACACACTTTGATTTCCATAATAACTGAAGGTCTTCCTTCAGATTGTTTGCAAGTTTTGTGATTTCTTATTTTATAGAGCAATGAAACTCTGAAAAGGTGTACCTGAATCAGACAGCAGAGTGCTTAAGACTAATTACCTATTGGATGTGAGATAATGGCTCTATGGTAAAGTGGTGGCTCTCCTCACATTATGGATTGGCCCTTGCTAAATGTGGCTTGGTGAGGTAATTTTAGGCAAAGATTGGAGGGCTGAGGGAGAGAGATCAAGGGTCACTTGACTGTAGGACGAGGAGGAAAGAGGCTGAAGATTCTGGACTCCAGAGTCCCAGATACATCTTTGGCAAGCCTTGTGGCAGTTTACCTGCCTCCTTCACTTCTCTCCCTAAAGATCAAGGACTTTGATTGATCCTGACTCTGATTGATCCTGAGGCCCTCCAGGGAGCTAGCCCAGACATTATATTATTTACATTTTTAAATTTAACCAGTACATGTCTCGAAGTTTTAATAGTGGGATTTATCTTTGGTGATGATATGTGGATTTGTTTGATCAGAATTTTGTTGTGTATATTCTAAGGTTTTAGACAGCTTTCCCAGACCTATGGCTTCAAGAAACACATATATTTAGCATTGGAGAATCACAAATAAACAAAAGGAGAAAGTATTCATGAATCATTCTTCCTTTTTACTGCATTCACACTATGTAAATTTAAGCAAGACACTCAATTTCTTTGATCTAGGGATTTCTTATTGTAAAAGGAAGAGTCTCTTAGTATTTCATCAAAGAGAGGATGTGAACATAGAATACTCCTCACATGATATTGTCTTTATTTGACTCTGCATATTTGAGTGTTCTGTTCTGATGTTTTTACTTCTTATGAGTTTGTCTTATTGTCTCTTAGCAGCTTCTTTATTTGACCAGACTTCTTTAATTTCCAATCTTGTGAAATCCCTTTGTTTCATTATTGTAGTCCCCATTCTAACTCTGATCTTACTTTATATCTCATTGATTAGCAGCACCTTATAGATGTATCTGAATCAGTTTAATTAATTGGGTTGGCTATTACTTCCAACATCATGATTTCTAAGATCCTTTTTAAGACTAAAAAAATTTAGCGTTCTTCAATTTTCTCCCTTATTTTGTCTTTTTTCTCATTAAGTCTCCGGTTCCTCTTACTTCTCTAGGCACGCTTGCTGATGTGTCCTTAGATTGTATCTCATTCAGAGTAAGAAAGTTCTTGTCCTTTTACCCTCATCAGACCTAATTTTGAGTTATGTGTTGAGACCTGGGTATTTTATTTAAAAATATAAGCAAATTGGCTCCTATCTGGGCCAAGGTTTTTTTTTTTTTTTTTTTTTTTTTTTTTTTTTTTTTTTTTAGCTTAAAACTTTGGTATAAAAAATTATTGAAGAAAGTATAAGATATTTATTATATATTTCAACAATACTATATGATGATCAATTCTGATGGACCTGGACATCTTCAGCAATGAGATGAACCAAATTAGTTCCAATGAAGCAGTAATGAACTGAACCAACTATGCCCAGCGAAAGAACTCTGGGAGATGACTAAGAACCATTACATTGAATTCCCAATCCCTATATTTTTGCCTTCCTGCATTTTGGATTTCCTTCACAGGCTAAATGTACAATATTTCAGAGTCCGATTCTTTTTGTACAGCAAAATAACGGTTTGGTCATGTATACTTATTGTGTATCTAATTTATACTTTAATATATTTAACATCTACTGATCATCCTGCCATCTAGGGGAGGGGGTGGGGAGGAAGGAGGGGAAAAATTGGAACAAAAGGTTTGGCAATTGTCAATGCTATAAAGTTACCCATGCATATAACTTGTAAATAAAGAACAATTTAAAAAAAAAAAAAAAAAAGGAAGTAGAAGATATTTAGCCTGAAGAAACAAAGATTTATGCAAACGTAAGGGGGAATTAGAACTTTGTTAACAGAGGCTGTCAACTTGTGGCTTCTAGTATCTATTTGATGTTTTTCAAAACTTTGAGATAATTTGAATGACAAGGTGCTAGTTAGTGGTAGTGAGGATAATGAGAATTAATAGGGTAAATGAAGCAGTGTGTGTAATTAAATCTGGTCTCCAAAAGACTCAACAGGAAGTACTAAGTACCAAGGGTACCCTGCCTGCATCCTGAGGCAAAGGAGAAGTGAAAGGAATTAACTCACTCTCAGTTAGGACTAAAAACCTTCTTTTGAGAAGATTCAAGGAAAAAAAAAAGACTTTCACTGCCTGAACAGCCCTTTTGTGGAAGAGCCAACACTGATCTATGAACTACAAACAATAAAGAAAAAATATTAACCATTTCCGAGACATGTTGGATTCATCACGGTAGGGAGGGAGATATCACTCTAAAAGAATAATGACACATTGCTGAAGCAGCAGAAGTAAAACTTCAATGAATAGCAATATGAGGGAGCCATGGTATTAGAGTTAGAGATCAGTAGCAATGAGTAGAATTCATTGAATGAAAGCTATGGAACCAAAGTGGAATAAGAATGTGATAAAAGAGTTTAGCATCATGCCAAGGAACTGCCAGGAGTGTAACTGACAGAAGCAGTAAGAAAACTCAAGCATGAAGAGGTTTCCCAGTTGTGATACAAGGGAGATGTCACTAAAGCCTTTCTTTACCTTGGATTGGGCATTTTCAAGGGATTTGTTCTCTTCCCTACCTATCTTCTCTCCATGACTGGACAACAACTTGCTTGATCTTTTGGTAAAATAGGCTCTGGATGGAGGCTCAAGTTATATTTCTTCTCCCTAAGGAGATTGTAAATTCAGTTGAAGGAGACATGTTAATTATCTTCAACTTCATATTTGAAGATGTGATATAGGAGAGGAATGAGACTTTATGTTATGTTTTTTTATTCATATAAGAGTATTTCGTCACTGTTCTGTAACCATGGCTAAAATGTTATATGGCTAGAGGAGACAGAACTGGTATCATGGGTAGAATGGGACATTTTAGCTCAATATAGGAAAGACCTTAACACAGATACTGAAAATAGAATGGATTGTCTCAGGAATTATTGAGTATTCTATCACTTGAGAGTATGCAAGAAGACAGAAAACCACTTGTATGGGAGAATTAAGAGGGTAGGAAAAAAAAAAGAAAGAAAGGGGAGGGGAATTTTAGGGTTTAGAGTTTTGGAAGCAAGATATTGTTGTGGAAGAAAGTTCTGAATTTGGTATTAGGAGAGAGTTGAGTTCAATAATTTCCTCCAGTACAGATTCTATAAACAAAGTTACTAACCTTTTCTGAGCCTCAATTAACCTCATTTGTAAATTAAGGATAATAATGCTTGGGGTAACTTGAGGATAATAGGGTTATTATCCGTCAAATAAGATAGTACTAGTGAAGGCCTTTGTAAATCTTAAAGCATTATATAAACATTGGCTATTATTATTGGAGGAAAGCTAGTCTTAAGTGATGGTGCATGCATTTTACTAGTCAATGGCAAGAACTATAAGGATAAGGGGTTATAGATATAAGAATGGGCTTATCAATATAGATATTGAAGTTTGTGAAACTGACAGCAGGAAAAAAATGGAGAAAACAGGAAACTTGTTTGCAATATCATGGAGAAAAGTATTAGAGTTTTAGGAGATTTATAGATGACAGTGATAAGGATTGGAAGAATCTCATGAATTTCAAAATGGAAAAGCATGCAGGTCAATGAAAGTAGGAGCAAGGAATATACTAATTCTAATGCCGGACTTTCTGAATTAGGACAATAGCCAGCTTTAAAAAGAGTTTTTAGAGATAGGGAGTCCTCAGGGGAAAGCTAGATCTCTATGAGTGCAAAGAAGTTGCATGGTTCAAGAAGAAAGAATAGAAATCATAGGACTTCTGTCTCTTGCCACCATAGGCAAGTAAACTCACCTCTAAGTTTCAGTTTCCTCATCTGTAAAATGAGAGAATTGGTCTAGATAGCTTCCAGGGTCTTTTCTAACTTAAATCTATGAAACTATGGAGGGGGTGTTGTGTTTTGGGTAAGGGTTCATCTAAAGAATCCAGAAGAAGTGTGGCAGAGTGGATAGAGTATTGGATTTGAAGTCAGAAAACCTGAGTTTGAATCTTGTCTTAGACATCAACTAGCTGTGGGATTCAGAAAGTTATTTAACCTCATTAAGGTTCAGTTTTCCCATACATGAAATGGGGACAATAATGTTTGCATTATCTACCTCATAGGGTTACTGTAAGAAAGATGATATATTGTTTACTTTGTGTAATGTCTCTATTCATATTTTGTATTCTCTGGTGATGGGAACTTTATAAATCCAGTAGATATCATTATCATCCCATCAATCATAGAGATATTTTTATCATTCACTTCCATCTTTCCTGTTTTTATGATTTAATGGGATCATCAAGTCTCCTCTGGAGGGGGTGGGGGGGATAATTTGATTCTGCAGGGTATATAACTATTGTACTCACCAATATCTTCTTCTTAGCTAGGTCTATGGTGGTTACCATACCAAGATGGAAGGTGGGGGAGGCTTTATTGTTCTAATTAAAGACCTCTTTTTACTTCTAGCTCTGCTATTACCCACCTACACCCACCCCCAAATAATACAGACACACATATTTGTTGCTGAATCCTTTCAGTTGTGTCTGATGCTTTGTGATCTTATCAGGGGTATTCCTGACAAAGATATTGAAGTGATTTGCCCATTCCTTCTCCAGATCATTTTACAGATGAGAAAAACTGATGAAGTGACTTGCCCAGGCTCACATAGCTAATAAGTAGTAAGCTAGTAAATCCTGAGACAGGATTTAAATACAGGAAGATGAGTCTTCCTGCCTCTCCAGGTCTGGCACACTATCCATTGTGTCTTCTAGCTACCCTCAACACACACACACATGCACACACATTTATAAATATATATATACACACACACATACATATATAAATATACCTATTTACCTATCTCACAGGTTTGTTGCTGTATGGAACATTTTGTAAAGCTTTAAAAGGTATTTTATAAAAACACATATGAGTGTGTGTATGTGTGTGTGTGTGTCTGTATATATATATGCACATATGTGTTTTATGTATATTTGTATCTATGTATGTGCATATAGATGCTATTATTACAATAATCCTTGAGACTTGTTTCTACTCTAAAAATCTGCAAAATTCTAAAAGAACTGAGAGAAAAGAATTGAGAAGTAGAGGTGAGAAGGGAAATAGGCACTCAGGGAATGGGAAGACAGGATTAAAGAGACCTTACCTTAGCAAAACATAGTTCTTCCTACCCTTTAAGGCTTAGGATCCTCACTCCCACACATCTAGCTAAGCAAAAGACATTAATGATGGAGTATAGCCTGCAGAAACAAATGATTTACCTAGATAAACAGTGCTAAACAGGTTTGGCAGTCCCATAAAACTATACATAAAGATAAGTGGAAAAGAATGATGAAAATATCTCTGTACTTATAAATATGAAGTAATGACAGTAATAATGATATTATTCTGTATTTTCATAATCCCTATGTCCAAAGAATAAAAAAGATGAATTTATACCTAAGCACATATATTATGCAAATTAAACAACCAAGACAATTTTATAAACTATAAATCCAAGCAATGAAAAATATCAGTGTCTTTTGAAGTTATAATTTTTTCTGGGCATAGGAAAGTGTGGACTAAATGACCTTTAAGTTTCTTCAAGCTCAAAATTTATGCTTCTCAAAACCCATTTATGGTTTGTCCATTAAAATTTTACTCCGATTTTCTATTGTGGCCCGAAGGTGATGCTGAATTCTTAAAGGCAATGTCACTGGAACATAAATTATGATTATAATGTTGTGACTGAAATTAATGCACAAACTCTGAACATGATCAATTTAATAGGTATGTTCAGATTGGCTAATAAACAGCTTCTCAGCCTCCTCAAAAAGCTAAGATGCTGAAAGAAAACTAATGGATCAATTTTATAGACAAAAGGAGAAGGATCCAAAAAACAGAAGGCAGCATCACAGATGGGAAAAACAATAAGATTGGTTAAAAAATCAGAAGCATGATAGATATGGAAAAGAATATGATTGGCCAGAAATCGGGAATGCAGGACTAATGACATCCCCTTTTCCCATCTTGCTATGGATTCTGTTTGATTTAGTCCATTCACAAGGATAACTAATAGTATCTATGTTACATATTTCCTCCTATTGTACAAGGACAATTAGTAGTATAGAAATAATAGATTTCTGTTGATTAAAATGACTTATAGGTGATTTTTGAATTTACAAATTTCTGAACTTAATCCAAAAACAGAAACAAAAAATGACTTAGGCATTCCATCAACTGTGATACAGAATAAAATCAATTACAAAATAGAATAATTTTAATTTCTTCAGTATCAAAGTTGGAAAAACTTCAAATATGGGTTCCATCATAGATTAGGCATTATGTATACCATCACGTTTAAGGTGAGAAAGTTTCTTTAAAGAAAGTTGATCATCAGCTGCACAGTAATTTATGAAGATAATGTATTAAGATATAGTGGGGTTATTGGAGGGCAACTATATAAATTAAATCAGGGATCCTGAAAGTATTTTAAGAATTTTTAAATTTATAAGTTGTGGCAAAGTCTTAACTTTTCAATTTCAGGAGTTTCATGGAAACCCCTGAGATTTTGATTTTTTCTTTAAGCCATGTTGTTAAGTGTTGGCTGAGCTAGTTATATCAATATCTGAAGGAGTGGCAGTAGGAGAATTGTAGTAATCACTAGCACTGGTAGTTGGCTTTGGTTGGTTGTTCATCCTTTGTTTTTGAAGAGGACCAATGATGTCACAATGTTGGGTTCATAGTACAATGTGTTTGGCTATGGCTATGAATTTGGAAGGTGTTAATCACAAGTCAGGCACAAATAGTCCTTTTGAACATTTGGGATGGTGATGGTTCTGGATTCAAACACCTCACATTTCCTTGCTTTGCCCACAGAGTACAATTTTCTTTGATGTGGGAACATTATTCTGGGAGGTCCTATATCTGTCTCCCATGTCTCACAATCAGTACTAAAGCTTTTCAGAGAGACCTTGAGAGTGCCCTTGTACTGCTTCTCCTGACCACCATATGAACACTTGCCTTATGTGAGCTCTTTGCAAAACAGTCATTTAGGTATATATACAGACTTACACCTGCAGCAGAGTTTGAATATTTGGCAATTTAATTCAAGAAAGGACCTCAATATGCAGTACTTTATCTTGCTAGATAATCTTCAGAATCTTTCTAAGACAATTCAAGTGGAATCAGTTCAGTTTTCAAGGCAATGATAGATATTCCAGGTCTCATAGGTGTGCAATAGTGAAGTCGGAAACAATTTATTGCTGACCTACTGGGAAAGCTGAATCAGCACAGTTTTGGCAACAGGGAGAGTTGGATAGCTATCGTGTGAAAGTATAACCTATGGACTGGGCAGATAACAAAGATTTGTGGTAGACAGAGTGTCTGTAAGACTGTAAGAAAAAATAGATTGATATGTGAAAGCCTGAGCCTGACCAAAAATAGAATTGATTTAAAATGGATAAATGATACTGTGGTTTGAATGCTAAGCCTGGAATCAGGAGGACTCATCTTCCTGAATTCAAATCTGACCTCAGGCATTTACTAGTTAGATGATCCTAAGCAAGTTATTTAACCCTGTTTGCTTCAGTTCCTCCTCTGTAAAATGAGCTGGAGAAGAAAATGGAAAAGCACTTTAGTGTCTTTGCCAAGAAAATTCCAAATGGGCTCATGAATAATTTAATGCTACTGAAATGACTCGATAACAATAACCAAATAGATTTGAGAAGTGAAGATTGTCTACCAGAGAAGCACATTTTGTCTCTTGAAACCCCTATCTAAAGCTCCATTTTGTTTTGATGTGGTTCTTCTGAACCCCTACTTTGTGGCTTGGCATCTTAACATTTTGAATACCTATGCTTAGGAATTAGTCTGTTTCTATATCACTAATAATAACGAATTTAAAATGATTGTATTTTAAAGAGCAAAGTGGTAGGAAAAAGCCAAGAATTATTCAACAATTGGCTTCTCTCTAGAGCCATGAAGTAGAGATGAGGAAAGATAGAGGAAGTGATAAAATTCAAAGCTTCTCATAAATTAACTCTAACAGTTACCTAGTGAAAAATAATTATATTATCTCTTATTCTATCATATTCACATACATATTTATATATACATATGTACATATATTGTGGCATATATACATGTATATATTCTTTCTAGATTTTTGAGTTACAGAACATTTTCTCGAATGTTCATTGGCTTATTCACTACTTAGTCATGGAAATGTCCAAATTTCAGGAATTTATTGTTTTGAAAAGTAAACTATCGTAGATACATGGGAACTTTAGAATTTGTTTCCATCTGAAGTAACTGCTGCAATTGACCCTTCATCTTTCTTATCTTATTACATAATAACTATAATCCAGGAAAGAGATGAATTAAAAAAAAAAGACTTCTTTTTTCTACTGAAAATAAAGCATATAGCTATTTGTTCTTAAACTGATATGGTTTTTCAAGTACATTTGCCACACAAATTGGGTATTTGGGTAGAAATATTCTCTTACTGGACCACTACATCTAATCCAACAGCACAAGGAAAGGCAGTTACTAAATACTGGCTCATTGTTTGCTTATGCTGTTTAATGTTATCATTCTACTTATTATAATGACACTTTGATAATTTCTTATGTATCTTTGCATAAGCATTGAGTAGTTCATGATTGGACATATTTATTTTAATTATATATTGGATACCATCTCTGTTACCATGGTACCACAAGAAAACAGTTAATGGGCTTGAACAAAAACCAGAAAGGTGTGGTACAGAATTGACTCCTTAGAGCAATACTTCCTAACATATTAGAATTGTTACATAATATCTAATTTGCTTCCGTTCCTGGCCATCTTTGTCTCCCTTCCCCAAAGTGTTGCTTAGTATATATATATTTAAAGTTATATTTTGCTTCTATTACATATTTATATTTATATGTATATATCTATTGTTGAATACAAAGAAAAGTTAAGCAAAAATACTCTTTTTTTAATTATAGCTTTTTATTTACAAAACATGTGCATGGATAATTTTTTCAACATTGACCCTTGCAAAACCTTCTGTTCCAAATTTTCCCCTCCTTCCCCCCTTCCCTCCCCTAAATGGCAAATAGTCCAATACATGTTAAATATGTTAAATCCAATATATGTATACATATTTATATAATCTTGCTGTACAAGAAAAATCTGATCTAGAAAGGAAAAAAAAACTTTAGAAGGAAAACAAAAATGCAAGCAAATAGTAACAGAAAGAGTGAAAATGCTATGTTGTAGTCCACACTCAGTTCCTATATTTCTCTCTCTGGGTGTAGATGGTTCTCTTCATTAATGAACAATTGAAACTGGTTTGAATCATCTCATTGTTGAAGAGAGCAATGTCCATCAGAATTGATCATTGTATAGTCTTGTTATTGCCAAGTATAATGATCTGGTTCTGCTCATTTCACTTAGCATCAATTCATGTCTCTCTAGGCATCTCTGAAATCATCCTGTTGGTCATTTAATAATATTCCATAACATCCATATACCATAATTTATTCAGCCATTCTTCAATTGATGGGCATCTATTCAGTATCCAGTTTCTAGTCACTACAAAAAAAACCTGCCACAAACATTTTTGCACATACAGTTCCCTTTCCCCTCTTTAAGATCACTTTGGGAGATAAACCCAGTAGAAACATTGTTGGATCAAAGGGTATGCACAGTTTGATACATTTTTGAGCATAGTTCCAAATTGCTCTCCAGAATGGTTGGATCCGTTCACAGTTCTATCAACAATGTATCAGTGTCCCAGTTTTCCCACATCTCTTCCAACATTTGTTATTATCTTTTCCTGTCATTTTAGCTAATCTGAGAGGTGTGTAGTGGTATGGGAGAGTTGTCTTAATTTGTAAAAAAAAAAAAATGACTCTTTCATTGTGCATAGCATTTCATAATCATAGTTTCTCACCTTTATATAGAAAGGAGAAAAATCCCTTCCATCCTCAGTTCTGTGGAAGCAAGACAATTCATTTTAATAAATCTGAGTTGAAGTATCTTTCATTGATATTTTCATTTTGTTACTGTAGTCATTGCATATATCAATTTTTTTTCTGGTTCTACTTCAATCTGCATCAGTTTATGAAATCTTTTTTAGGTTTCTCAAAATTCCTCTTATTCCTTAAGGTATTACAGTAAGTTAAATTAATACACCCTAACTTGTTTCACCATTTCTTAGTCAATAAGTACCCACGTTGTTTTCTAGCTTTTGGTTTAACATATATCTAATTTAATGTATAAAGACATTTAATAAACACACATTACAGCATATAAATAATTTCTTCCCTTCCAGACAAAGAAAAAGATCACAAAACATAAGTAATGAATTTGTTTTTATGCTTTAGCTTGAAGGAAACACATTTCTAGTTTTCTTTTATATCACATTGCGATTAATTTTATACTATTCAGCTACAAAATAATTACCTAGAGTGACTGTTATTTTAATACTAGCAATAATCACTCTTTATGAACACCTGGTAAGAAATCAAGATATATTTGCCATCTAGGAGAGGGCATGGGGGAAGTGGAGGAAAATTGGAACAAAGGGCTAATGATGAAAAATTGTCCATGCATGTTTTGAAAAATAAAAACTTTAATTAAAAAAAAGAAATCAAGATAGTTTGAGATATGAAGAGTTTGCACAAAAAAGCCTCTCCAAGTCAAATGCTTAAGCTACAGTGCTTGGGAAATAGTAGGCGCTATATTAATGCTAATCATCATCATCATCATATTAGAATTATTATTATTTCTAATTTGTACTCTTGAAACACTGTATTCCCTTGCCTAGAATGCTCTATCTCTTTATTTCTACCTCCTGGGTTCCCTCAAGTGCTGGCTAAATTCCAACTGCTACCAAAAACGTTTTGCATTTCTTCTCAATTCTAATGCCTTCCCTCTGTTTATTATCTTCAGTGTGTACTGCATTTGTCTATCTTGTTTGTACATAGATGTTTGCATATTGTTTTCCATGCGTGAGCTCTTGGAGAGTGGTGGTTGTCTTTTTGCCTTTCTCTGTATCCTCAGGATATACACAGTGCCTGACACATAACAGATCTTTAATAAATGCTTTTTGGTTGACTGATTGAATATCCTTTTCAGGTCACCAATTACTATGCTATCAAAAAAAAAAAAAAAAAGCGTAACTTGTTTTAAGGGAACAATTTAAAATCAGGCTCCTTAGTTCTTTTTTATCGATATCCCTTATTTTGTTAAACTCAGAGAGCTTATTCAAGACCATAGAATATAGGAAATATAGAAGAGACAATCTTTGTGTTAAGAGCAACCAGTCTTAGGTTGTACAAAACTGAACCTCTCTCCAAAACGAATAAACTGGGAAGAGTTTGGATGGCCTTTAAAATCCTTTTAAGGATTTTCTTTTAATTTTTAGTAGCCACACTTTTCCCGGGCCTTTTTTTTTTTTTTCGCCAAAATGATCTAATAAAATTATTTTAGGTTTTGAGATTTGTTTTCAACTGACAGTCTTCTAGCAATATCAAAAAAGAGTTTTATAGAACTGAACAAATGGGTCCAAACTGAAAAAAAAAAAAAACTATCATTTTTCTCTCCTCCTCACCCACAGTTACCCTCAGAAGGACCTGGGATAACAGGGATGAAGTTTATGGGACAAAAGAGGTTTAATAAATCCTGTGCTATCTGGACTTATGTTCTGTGATTATGCATCAATAAATAGTTATTAAGTGCCTACCATGTCAACCAGGGTCATCTCCAGTCGTCTTGAAATGCATCTTACCACTGGACCCAGATGGCTCTGGAGGAGAAAGTGAGGCAGATGACCTTGCACAGCCCTCCCTCACTTAAATCCAATTCACTTGTGTGTCATGGTATCAACTACTTGATGTCATGGTCCTTTTCTGGAAAGGATAAACAACAACCTGTATAACATGCAGATATATATATATACACACACACACACACACACACATATATGTCATATGACATATAATTTTATGTTCTATAACATGCATTTTAACGATAAAGTAAATTAAGGATTTCAGAATAGGTAAACAGTGTTGGGGGGAAAAACCTCACTGTATTGGAAATGAAGAAGCCTGGGAGCTAGTCTCAGATTTATTGCTACTCCCTGAATGACCTCAGGCAAGTCATTGTGCTGAATTTCCCCATCTATTAAAAAGAATAGGTGACCCAGAAGATGTTAAAGATTTCATCCAGCTCTGTAATTCTACAAATCTATCTGACAACTAATTTTAACTTTGTATGTATATAGTAGGTAAAATAAAAGTCAAGAGAAAATAAATTTAATTCTTGAGGGTAGCAGTATATTAGACAGAGCACTGGTCAAGGAATCAGGTAACTTGGGTTACGGGTAAATCAAATAACTTCTTTAGGCCTTTGATTCCTCCCCTTCTTATAAAATGAGGAGATTGGGACAAATGATTACAAACATATGATCTCAGTTGGAAGGATCTAAAAGAGTCATTTAGTCCAGTGATCTCCAAACTTTTTTTATCACATACTTTCATCAGTAAAAAGTTTTTGAATATATATCTTCAATATATGGATATTAATTTATTTATAAATTATAGTATACAAGAGAGGGGGACTATATATGTATATGATATAGGGTACTCTCAGAAGAAATAAATTCTCCTTATTAATTTATGTTGGTGCCTGTATAGCAACTTATAATGTTAGTGTTGCCTAGAGCACACAGAGAGAAATATTTTAGTGATTTTATTAAAGTTATCTAGTCAGTCAGTATGTGTCAGATTTGGGATTTGAATGCAGGTCTTTCTGGTTCTGAGGCCATGATGCCATACTTCCTCCATAGCATATGATAAATATGATATAGTACTACTAATAGTTATTTGCATTATAAAACTTTGAAAAGTAGAAATTAAGAAAGAATGACAAAGTTGAAATATTTTATCTTAGAATATTATTGTGTAGAAGAGACAATTTCAAACGTACTTTAGGAAAATCACTTGGACAGTTATATGAAAGATGGATTGGAGAAAGGAGAGACTCCATGCAATGAGACCAATTATGAAGATATTAGTACAGTAATACAGATGAGAGGTGATAAAGCTCTGAACTAGGGTGGTAACTAAATGAGTAGAGAAAAGTCAGATGGGAGAGATGTCATGGAAGTTGAAAAGACAAGATTTAGCATCTAACTGGATATATAGGGTGAGAAAGGGTTAGAAACAGAGGATCAAATCAAGGTTATGAATCTAGGTGACTTGAGGATGGTGGGGGTCTCAACAGAATTAGGGACTTACAGAAAAAAGGGTGGGTTTTGGGAAAGATAATATAATGAGATTTGAGTTGCACATCAAAATCTAACCATTTCTGCTCATTCTGTGAGCAGAATCCTCTTCTTTTACTTTGGTGGACATCTATCTCTAGCATCTGTTGGTTTTTCTACAGTGATGTGTAACAAACAGTATTACTGATTTTTCTGAAGCAGACGAAACACTAGATGGCCCACATGGGTTGCTAATTGCTAGTTATTTGGCATATCATCCAGCAGAGGGCTTCAGAGACCTTGGAGCTGCAGTGACAGTTGTCTAAGACCTCTGGGAATTTATTGACAAATTTCATGTCTCTGAAGGAAGTAAACTCTTGGCTTAGACATTAGAGTCGGTAGCCTTGGCTCCAGACAGTACCTGGAATTCTGCCAGATTCTTTTGCCAGCTCGGTATAGGATTTCCCAGGGTTTCTGGACCAATTCCAGTTGTTGCTGGATTTTCAGCTGCACAGATTGCCCACAGACTTGACCAAGGTGGTGTTCTCCCTTCTTCACTGAATATAAGCCTCTATTGGATTATTCCTCTTTTGAGAATTCAAGGAGGTTTCTGGAACCCATTTTCGGGATGAGATTGCTAATGATCAAATTTATCAACTAGAGCAGAGTCAATAGATCATGGAGGAATATGTCAACTTGAAGATCTGGATCCTCAAGTCAAAATTTAGCACAAAGTAATTTTTCTTGCTCTGGCAAATCAATTTCTGAAGAATTTGGTCATGACCATTCATTACAAATTAATTTTGGTAGACATGACTACCACTGGGATCCCAAAAAGAAGGAGAAAAATATGAGATGTGTCTGACCTTGTTGAGATATTTCAGTTTCATTGCTTTTCTGGATTAGCAAAGAACCTGGCACATAGCAGACAATTAATAAATAACTGTCAGCTTCAGGATTGAAGCATATGATGAATGCTTTGGCAAATGTGGGATTCTTAACAAATTTGCTGGTAAATAACAATTGTTTGGTAGTGTCAGTCAATAGACATTTGTGTGCCAGGAAATGTGTTTATCCTCCCAATACAAAGAAAGGCATATATGTAAGGTTAGGGGAAGAAATCACTCACCTCCTTTTTTCTACCAGTGCCACTAGATGAACAATTAAGCAGGCAGCTTTAACTGGTTGTTATATAGGATTGTACTGATTACTCAATTGGTAATAGCAAAAGCTGAATTTAAGTCTTCTGACTCCAAATCTAGTGTTGAAATTAAAAGAGAAACATGAACCTTCATCTATATAATCAGATAATCCAAAGTTGACATTAACAGGCAGTACTTTCCATCTGAATAGGTTAGATTTAAAGAAAGCTCAAACAAGATCCAAGAAGCTTTTTTAGAGCTTTCTGATTAAATACACAATACCTAGTTCAATTAACTAGTTAATAAACACATAAATACTCTCCTTATCATGAGAATAAAGATCTCTTAGGCAGCCCATTTGTGGAATTGCTAAGATGACTCTAAAGTGTACTCTGGAAAAGGACTGCTTTCTAGTGAAATGCTTTGCTGATTCTTTCTTAAGATAAAACCAAAACTGCAATTTTCTCACCTGATATTATGTGTCTGGATCACTGAATTCTGGGAAGATCCCATCTCTACCATGGGATAATGTGGAATCAATTTTCTAGCAGTTATGCTTACAAAAATTTTTGACTGGCATTGATATCCAATTATATACTTGTAGAGGGCCACAGACAGTAGGGAAACTCTGGGTGAGGTATAAGACCCTAAAGCCCAGAGGGAACCTGCTAACAATGTCTGGTTCAGCTCTCTATCTTCCCTAAGGCCTCTCAGCTTTCCTGAGAAGTCATGGAGTGGTGACAACCTATTTTGTAATTGAAGCAGAGTGATATCAGATGGCAGAGTGATATCAGGTGGCAAACTACATACAATAGCAAGTTGTTTATGTGGTCCCACTTGCACAGTATATACTTAGCACATGCCCAGTGTTGTTTTGGTTATATAAAGGTATATAAGGATGAAAGGACTGGGACTAAATGGACTCCATATTTTCACCATCCTTAGAAGTCCTGCCTCATCACTCCTCTACTAAGACAGTATGTTTTAACCACCCCGGCATGGGGGCTCTAGAAAGCACGATATATTTTGTCACCCCAACTTGGGGGCTCTAGAAAGCAGGACACAAAAATACTCTGCTAATATATGTTAGTATACTCTTCCCAAACATAGTTGACTATGTTTACTTGTTACACAAAATTGCAAACTGTTTCAACCCACTATTATCATGTAATTAATGACAGCTCAAATGTAAATAGAACTTTATGGTTTATAAAGTTTATAACATCCTATCTTCACAATAACAGTTTGATACAAGTATTACACTATTGTTACAGATAAGGAAACAGGTTCAGAGAGGTTCTATGACTATATTGATTTTATTTATTTATTTGTTTGTTTGTTTATTTATTTATTTGTTTTCTATGACTATATTGAGAAACAAATCTGGTATTGATAAGCTGTCATTTTGTGGCTCTGAGATTCAGTTTCCTCATTTATAAGATGGGGATAATACAGGTTTGTTGTGATACTCCAATGAGACATAACAAATTCTTTGCAAACTTCAAAGAGCTATGTTAATGGGAATAATTATTATTATTGTTTGTACTATTAATCCTGTCTAAGCCAGACTTTTGACTTCAAGTCCAAGGCTCACTCCATTATACATTATCATTTTTTTTTTCAAATGCATTCTCCCCAGAACCTCCTTAGGTTCAATAAAAATTTTAAGCCACAGGGAAAACCAAAATCAGTCACAAGACATTTGAGCGCTTATTGAAGGCAAGGTACTGTTTTAATGACATGGGAAATACAAAGATACAAGTGTGTCAAAAATCGATACACAATTAATCATCATCAAATGAGCTTTGGAGAGATCTCTGGGTAAAAGTGGATGATCTGGGAAGATTTTAGTCTGCCAGTCAGCTGACAAGCATTTATTAAACATTTATTAAATGTTTATTATGTGCCAGGACTGTGCTTTTAATGATAAAACAAAAAAAGGCAAAAACTCCCCCATTGGAACTTATATTAAAAAGGGGGGAGATAATGGGCAAAGAACTATGTATACACAAGGTATATGCAGTGTAAATGGAAGGTGATCTCAGCTAAGGTTTTGAAGAATTTATTTGAGCTTTAAAGGATGAGGTAGGATTTGAAGGAGTGGTGAAAAAGGATGATAAAAACTTTGCCTTACTCCTTGACCTACTGAAAAGAAGTATGTAAAGATCATTGGGTCCGCAGCAATGCATCCTATGTTTCAAGGATTCTTAACCTTTACAAAGGACCTCTTTGCCACCCTAATGGAGCCTATGGACCCCTTCCGAAAGCTGACATTTTTAAAGCATAAAATGAAATGTACTGGATTGCAATGGAAATTGTAATACTAAAAAGTTACCAAAATATTCCAGGAACAACGTCACCGAACTCGGATTAAGAGCGCTCAGCCTCAGCAGACGCGGAAGGAAAGCAGAGTGTGTGCATCTAAATTTACACCAAGGCAGGGCAGGGGGCAATGGCTTCTGGGGCATCGGTGACAGCTGCAGCAGCCTGACGGACACCCCGAGCTGAAGCCTCGCCTCCTAGGTCCCTCCCCCGGGCCCTCCCCTTCCCCACCCCGTGCCAGGGACTCCGCGAGGGCCACCGGGAGAGGTCGCTACCTGGAAGAGAAATTTGGCTTTGGGAGCTTTGCATCGCTTTCCCTCCCCTAGGCAGGATTGGGCTGGGCCGTCAGGTCCGCGTCGGCGCGTTTCTTGGGCTGCAGTTGCTGGGAGACTGCAACTAGCTGCACGATGTGGCGGGTAGCGACGCGGTAAGGCGCCCTCCGGAGCCCTGGGGGGAGCTGGGCTGTCATGGGGCTCCTGCCTATTCTCCCAGCTCCAAGTGAGGGTAGGGGGCCGGGAGGCGCTCCTGCTCCTCCTCTGTCTCTCTCCTCCCCTCCTCATTCCTTTTTCTCTCCCTTTTTCTCCGTCCTCCCTCCCTCTCCCCCTCTTCCTTTCTTCTCCTCAACTTTCCTCCTTCACCATAGTCCTCTTGTTTCTCTCCCCCATCCTCTCTCAACAATCCCTCCTCGTTTTCTCCTCCCCTACTTCCCTCTTCTCTCATTCTCCCCATCCCCTCTTTCAGTCTTCCCGTCCTCTCCTCTCATCCTCCACGTCCTCTTTTTTCATTTTCCCCATTCTCTTTCTGCTCCCCATCCTGTTCTCTCTCTTCTCCCCCATCCTTCTCTCTTCTCTTTGGAGTGATGCTTTATATCCAGCCCCCGCCCAAACCTCTCCTTGCCAGTGTCCCACGTATGTCCCTTTAAGTTTGTAAAAGTGAGAATAGGGATGCAGAGGTGACGGGATTCCACGGGGCATTATGGCCGATGGGCAGCCAGCTGTTTGTGTCTGTTTTCTGCTGCTTTTATTTAGCTGGAGCCCGGATTGAAGCTGGGCGAAGTCAAAAAGGCTTCCTGGCCATCTTTGAACTCCCTTCTATGGGCCCCTGGGTAGTGTGACTCCGCCCTGTCTCTGGGAGGCATGCCACCGGTGACTAATGCTGTGGGTATTTGTGCAACGCCCCTCTCTTCTCGCCGGTATTTTTGTTAGAGAACGGGGGTCAGCTGGTCTCCTGCAGATTATGGGTGTGGTCTGATTGTGTAGTTTCTGCCCCTTCCTTCTCTCTCTCTCCTCCTCCCGTGTAATAAAACCGCGATGCGTGGTCTCGGAATTTGATGATAAAAAACCGGGGAACCCTTTGCAGGGAGGGAGGTGGGCATTTCTTGGAATGGTTTTAACCGGAAGTATAGAATGTGATTGGAAACTGTAATAAACCTTTTCCAGAAACTAAGGATTTAGGTATAAGTTTCACTTATAAAGGGCCTTTGTTAGGTTTTTGAGAACTGGCGGGGTGTCAGACTAATTTGGGCTCAGCCTCATTCTGGCATTGTAATCTAGTGAATGGCTCTACGGTGCCAGGAGCAGTTTGCCCACTGTCCTGACAGGAAGAACTGTTTTGCCTGGCAAGTACCATTTATCATAATTAGAAAACTTTTTATGGAGAAATGACTCTTTGATGACTAATATTTGACAGCTGTGGCTTTGTTGTATGTACTTGGGTGCAAGTGTATGTGATCGAATTATTTGAAAGAGGGTTTTGCCTCCTGAGTTACAACTCTATGAAAAGACTAAAGACCAGGGTTCTTATAGAGTGTTTTACCAATCACTCACTATCTCTGTACTCTCTGTTTAGCTCAATACTTCTGATTTGGACAGTTCACTTTCCTTTTCTGGGCCTCATTTTACTCATCTATGAATGAAAGCATTGGACTAAGATGAGATATAGGATTCTTTTCAGCTCTGTGAATCTGTGAGGAGACTGGAAAAGCTTCCTACCTTTCTAGTCTTCTTAAATATTGTTACCTTTCATACTTTCAAATACCCACATAGAAAAATGTGATCTGTTTACACTGACCTGGAGACATCCTCTGCCATGTCTCTCCAGATCAGGATTATCCTGGAACTCTGTCCTCTTATTTTTCTATCATCTCATTTGTCTTCTTTTTTTCAAGACAACTTAAATTCTACCTTTTGCAAGGGACTTTTCCCTGTCTCCTTTCCTGTCTCCCTGTCACCTTCCTCTTTCAGATTACTGCTTTGTGTGTGTGTATATCTTGTATGTAATTAGTTACTTTTGTTTTCTCATCCTTAGAATTAAATTTCTCTAGACTAGAGCAAGGACTGTTTTGTTTTTTTGCTTTTGTATCCTCAGTTTTATTAGACACAATGTCTGGCACTCAGTAAGTACTTAATAAATGCCTGTTGACTGACATTCTGTAGGTTACTATGTTGTAATAAAAAGTTAATTTGGGCTGATAGAGTCTTTCATCTGTGAACAGAGTACTCAATTTAAATAAGATATTTAGTTCATGCAAATCTTTTAAAGGTATCACATAGTTTGAATTACCCTTCATTGACTCTATACCAATTTCTTTTAGATTTTCAGGAGGCTAAATTTGTGAGCCAGTGTGCTGCAATGGAAAGATTCCTAGTTCTGGAATACATTAACCTGGAATCAACTCTAACACTTAATCCCTGTTTTAGACAGATTACTTAAACTTCCTGGGCCTTAGTTCCCTCATCTGTAAAACCAAAGAGGTTGGATTAGCTGGCCTCATAGGACTTTTTTAGCTCTAGAGTTTGATCACATGAGATTTTGACATGTATTTCTACCATTTTCTAAATATTTCAGGCAAAAGTTATTTTATTGCAGAAATATAACACACATGTATATAGTACTTTAAGGTTTACAAAGCATTTTTCTTTGCAACAGCTCTGGTGTTATTTTCATCCCTATTTTACAAAATCAGGAAATAACTCAGATAAATTTAAATGAGTTGTCCATGTTTAGAGAGCTATTAAGTAATCTCAATTTGGGATTAGAACCCATAACCATACTCCAAATTCATCATTTTTTATGTTGTACCAAGATGCCTATTTCAATGTCTACTATAGTATTTGATTTGTTTTTACTAAAGACAGTACAGCAGATTTTTAGGAATAAGAAATGTCTTTGGAAGTTGTCTAGTCTAATTCCTTTGTTTTACAGAAGAGGAAATTAAGGGCCAAGTGATTTGCTTAAGTTCATAAAACTAATTAGTGTCAGAGACACCCAGATCTTTGAAATAGAATCCACTCTTTTCCCCCATATGCTATGATAATAATATATTGTGGAAAGTAACATAATATTCTTTCTTAACTGCTATTAATAGATAGTTCCTCCCATAACATGCTACTCTGATGATTCATATTGTCAGAAAGGATGCTGGATTTTCATAGGATTTAGAGGTAGAAGAACAACTCCAGTATTTTGCACATGAGGAAAGTGAAGGTTCCATGATGTTTTTCCCCCTCTCAAGGTCATCTAGGTAGTTTTATACTTCCTGAGCTTTAAGGATCTCAAACCAACCTGGAAAGGCTGTGACATTCTGCCTCTCTTAGCTGTAGATCAAGCCAGGAAAATTAAGAGAATCACCAGAATGCTGGCCACCAGGTGGTAAATTTCTTTGGCCATATCAATTTCTGCAGCCCATCTGTTAAGACATAGTAGAGTTGTATGATTTATGTTGGTAATGATATGGTACTCCTGTTGATAAAAATCACAGGTCTTTACAATAATAAGTAACAGTAAGCCCAGTTTACTTAGACTAAAAGTTAATTATTTGTTAAGAGTGCTAGGAATCTTTCTGAAGCTGTATTGACTTTTTCTTTTTGGGGGTTGGGGCAAGCGTGACACCATTCAGTAAATGATTGCTTTTCTTAATTCTTTTGGCCTGAAAGAGGCAGTGTAATGTAACCCTCAGAGAACCTGACTCCAAATCCAAGCTATTCTGTATTATCTATGTATGACCCTCAGCAAGTCACTCAAGTACCCTCACTGGGACTCTGCATTCTTACTTTCCAGACCTCATAATCAATGATCTTTGACTTATTGTTGTTGTTTGTCCTTCCTTCTCAAAGAGGACCATGACTTAAGGAAGGTGATATTATGACTTGCATCTTAAATTAGATTTACGTGAGGGAGAGCTGTGTAGAATCATCAGTCTCACTTTCTCTTCTGAGAACATCTGAGTACAGTGGCTAGATAATACTGAGAGGGACTGGAGATGGCCCCAGATGCTGTGGGAGACTTTGGCCTTTTAAAGGTAAGGTCTTTCCCAAGTCTTAATTTCCCTGAGTCATTCACCATTCAGTGATTAAGGGTAGGGAAGAAATGAGGCAAAAAATGGCTCTTTTACCTAGTTTTTAAAAAAAAAAAACAGTCTGAGAGGGGAAGACCTTCAGGGTTTTTGGACAAAACAGAAACAACTGCTATTTACTACAATTTTCAGATGTGCCTTTCCAGGCATTAGTTTAAACACTAAGAATCTGATATGTTACAATAATAAAGAAAAATTAGCCTACCTACTAAGACCATATAATGTTGTATAAATCAGGACTTCTTAAACTTTTCCCACTTTCAATCCCTTTTTTGCTTGAGCAGAGGTGTTTCTGGCAGTATTTGTTGGCATTGTATGGCATGAGAGCATGTGCAGGACAAAGTGTTGTGTGTTCAGAACCAAGGCTGTAGTAAAGTGTCGTGATGTAACCCAGCCTCAGTTTCCTCATCTGTGAAACATGCTGGAGAAGGAAATGGCAAACTACCCCAGTATTTGGAAGAAAATGCCAAATGGAGTTTCAAAGAGTCAGACATGACTGAACAACAACTTGTAATCCTACACATTTTATTTTATACATTTACAAACATCATTTTGATAAAGGATCTACCAGTTTCACCAAATTGCCAAAAGGGTCTGTGACATTCAGACTCTGGGACTTGATGTTCTAGCTAGGGAGGTGATACAACCACAGAACAAAACAAAGCTGGTATCTGATTAGCATGATACTAACCTGTATCTGGATAGAAAGAAAAGATTCTTGTTCAGTAGTGGGGGGGAAAGGGGCTTTCCAGCATTTTAAGCTTAATTCTAAATTGATTTTATTTTCACTTTCAGATTTTGTGCGTTAAATAAGGGACGGGCGAATCTTGGCAAAATACCTGGCCAAGAGACATTTAATAACAGAACCAATGGAACCTTCCCTACAAAAGAAGGTAAGTGGTACTGGATGAACTTTTGTTGATGATGTATCTATATTGTCACTTCTACTCTGATATGCCTCAATTATGTGAGTTAGAATTCTGCTATATGTCACTTGGCTGATCAAACATTTGTAGGAGCATGTTAAAGACAGATTTTTTTTTCAGTCAATGAGAATTTACTAAGTGCCTACTATGTGCCAGGCATAGTGCTAGTGGCTTGACCTGAATAGAGATGTAGATACCCTGGGGGAAAGCTGCATTTGGGGTGTGAGGTTCCTTCTGGGCTCCTTGGAGCACTTTATTTAAGTGATATCCACCTTCCATGTTTTCCTGTTAGATATATGTGGGAAATGAAGGAGAAGCCATAGAGAAAAGATACAGACTTGTGGCAAAGAGACTGATCCTTGAACTATTGCAACTAAATGGCACTAGTAGAATGCTAAGCAGTAGTAGAAGTAATATGAAATTGGTCAAGCTTAAATTAATAATTTCAAAGCATCCTCAAACTATGGATTAACTTTAACTGCACAGGTTTGGTCATTATAGTTTAAAGTATGATCTCTGAAATGGACTAAATTGGCAGATTTTAAGATGTAAATACGTAAAAGGTCCTCCAAATGTCTTAGTGCAATTTTAGCTGTTGAAAAGAAAGCTATTCTAAAGCCATTTAAGCTATTAAAAAAAGAACAAAACAAAACAAAACTGAAAACTGCACTAAGACTTTTTGGGATACCTCATATATTGAGATTATAGTATATTATCTGTGTGTGTTTATATGCATTACATGTACATCTGTGTGTATGTATATGAGCAGTTAGGTGACACAATGGATAAAGTGCCAAGCTTGGAGTCCAGAGGACTCTTCCTGAGTTTAAGTCTGACCTTAGACACTTACTAGTTGTGTGACCCTGGACAAGCCAATTAATCCTTCTTATCTCAATTCCCTCATCTGTAAAATACACTGGAGAAGGAAATGGCAAACTACTCCAGTATCTTTCCCAAGAAAACCCCAAATGGGTTCATGAAGAGTCGGACATGACTGAGACAGTCGAAAAACTACAAATGTATGTATATACTGTGTATACACAGAACTCAGTGTTTTTTAAACCAACTTTGTTCACTGAGTAATTAGTAACAAACATTTGTTGGCTGTTTGCTTCCTAACTTGTGGGTTTGTGGTAAAATAGATCAAAATGGGCCACGTATGGCACAATGTAGAAATAGCTTTGGACTTTGGTTCAAGTTCTGGCTATATCACCTATGGTCTGAAGCAGCTCACTTTATTTCCCTGTGACTCACTTTAATAATCTATCCATTGGCATGATGCTTTGTAAACTATGAAATGCAATATGAATGCTTATTATTATCTCATTATTATTATTTCATGCTCACATTGTAATTGTTATTTGTAGCCTAGTTTTCTGGGCTATTGTCTCTTCACAGTTTTCTCTTAGTCATTAGGATTAACTAGACTAATTTTTAGATATTATTGTTTGAAATTTCTTTTACATTAATTGGTAGTACCCCATGAAATGTCCATGAAGTCAGTCATTGGCTAAAATAATCGCCTATATTTTGCATAAAAATGAAAATTGATGTTAATCCAGACACAACTATCTAACCAAATTAAACTGACGGAACAAGGATTTTGCTTTCATTCTGGTTCACAGTACTGATATATAAAGTGTGAAATCTTATTTAAAAGATATATGGCAAATCAATCTATTATTTGAAATTATGCAGTTTATTGTTTTCTGCTTCTACTGGTATTGATTATCTGATTATCTACTTTCTCTCCATTCTTATAACAGGCTCGCCTATTCCTATGACTGATGGTATGTGGTAATCTGTATGAATTTTTTTTCAATTTTCAGTTTTTAGCATTAATATTCCCTTACTTTTTTATGGTAGAGGTGGGGGGAGATACTGAAATAAGATTTGTTTTTAAAAAATTACCTTGCCTTGCTTGAATTCTGTTTTTCTTGCTTAAATTTGGTCAACAACTGAGGGGAAGTACATTAGAGCCTTGTTATAAATCAGCTTGTAATTATGCAGATTTGGATATTTTTATGGATCCAGTAATATTCTCTAAAACTTTTGATCTAATACTTAAAGGATCCATGATTTCCCTGGGATGGATATTACCTTCACCAACATAGGTTATAGCCCTTTAGTAGCTTCAGGGACAGCCTTCATGAACAGAAAACTGAAGAATCCATTAACCTTTAGAGATCCTGGTAATGAGACCTTTCTGAATTTTGTTAGACTGGAACTTAGATTAAAAAAAAAAAAAACAAAGGAAAAAAAAAAACAGAATTGAACTGCTATTGGGGATGCATTTGAAGCCTTTCTAGATTGGTAGAACCTCTTAGAAAAGGTATGACAGCCTTCAAGAATCCTTTATGTCACAGAAGGACCCTGGAGGTGAACTTTAAAGTTGGAAAAATAAAGTTTTGTTTACAATTTTGCCTTTGCTGTAGGTCTTTTAGTGCTATTCACAGTAGTCCCATTGAAAAGGTTCCCAGATATACTAGATGAATAATTTAAATCAAACTATTATAATTGTACTGTTAATAAAAGCAGCTAGATTATACAATAGATGGAGCACTGGGCCTGGAGTCAGGGAGTCAGATTTAGCCTCATACTATAGGACCTTGAACAAGTAACTTTAACTTTTTTTTGCCTAAGTTTTCTTATCTATAAAATGTGGATCATAATAACACCTGACTTGTAGGGAGGTTGTGAAGATCAGATGAGATAATATTTGTAAAATGCTTAGTATATCGTAGGTGCTGCATAAATGCTTATTTCCCTTCCCTGTTCTGCTCTATTTTATTTATTTATATAAGGTCTAATGATTAACAAATATTCTTTTGGGTATTTCAGTTCTTGAAGAGTCTAAGGATTCTAGAGCTATTATTTGACTTAATGATAGCCTTAAAGTTAATCTTAATTCTTATTAATTTGGATTTCTATCTTTAATATCTTCTAAGTGCATGAATCTTTTTTCATAGAGCTTGAGTTTAATGGCTTAATTCTTTCATATTCTCCTAATTTACTTTTATAAGTTTTACCAACTGATCTTTTTTTTTTTTTTTTTCAGTTCGGGATAGACTTCGGGAGATAGTAGGAATATCCACACACTGGAGGTATGTTGATGATTATTGATGCATTGCTTGGTTGATAGTATCAATGACCCTCGTATGAAGAAAAGGAGGTGAGGGGAGGAGGGGGAGGGAAGAGATAAAGGGGGAGGAGTAGAGAAGATGAGAAAGAGGGCATTTGTGAACTTTTTGTTGTACTAGAAAGAGATAATGGGATCAGGAGAGATAGCATGTAGTGTTGTGAAAAGTATAGTGTGCTTAGAGTCAGGAAAAATTTCCATTGGAATCCCATCTCTGATATATTCTTTTTTCTTTTTATTTTTTAATATAAAACTTTTTATTTTCAAAGTACATGACATAGATAGTTTTCAACATTCACCCTTGCAAAACCTTGTGTTTCAAATTTTTTTCTCCTTCCCTTCCCCTCCATCCCCTTTCCTAGATGTCAAGTAATCCAATATATATTAAACATGTGCAATTCTTCTCTACACATTTCCACAATTATCATGCTGCACAAGAAAAATCTGATATATTCTTATTGTATTTGTCAGTCATCAAGCATTCATTAAGTATTTACAATATGCCAGGCACAGTGCTGAGCACTGAAGATACAAGGAAAGGCAAAACATAGCACAGGGAATTCACATTCTAATAGGGAAGACAGCATGCAAATAACCACATATGTGTAAATTATATATTATGTTAAATGAAATGAAATCTTTGAGGGAATGTCTTAGGAAGGGAAGGACTTTCTGCAGAACAGAGATTTTGAACTGATTCTTGAAGGTAGCCAGAGAAACTTGGAGGTGGAGGGGAAAAAGGAAGTCCAGTGTTGTGTTTGAAGAACAGTAAGAAGGCCATGTCACTGGATTATAATAGGAGTAAAGTGTAAAATGATGGGAAATGTAGGAAGCCACAATGTTGTAAAGGGCCTTAAAACTACAATACAATATTTTATATTTGATCTTAGATGAGATAGTGAGTCACTGGAATTTATTGATTGGGGTGGAATCAATTAAACATTTATTAAGCATCTACTATGTGCAGGCTTTTGAGTAGCTCAGTGAATAGAGCCTTAGACCTGGAATCAGGAAGAAAGACCTGATTTCAAATGTGGCCTCAAGACACTTAACAGCTGGGTGACCCTGGACAAATCACTTATTTACTCTATTTGCCATAGTCTACTGGAAAAGGAAATGATAAACTGTTATGGGAGCAACCTGCTAGCGGCTGCTGGGGATTTAATTCTGTCCAGCAAAATAGATCTCTTCATGTGAGTGAATGATAATGATACAAGAAGACTGAGAGGCAGTTGCATTCTCTGACTTCTTTCAGTAAAAGCTGTTTTGCAATTCCTTCAAGTGTGTTATGATTCATAGCTGTGGAGGCTCTTGGAGAACCAACCTGCCCCTTAAGGCTATAGTCCCCTTTAATCCTTTACAGGCTTTCTGGGTTTCACACAGACATGGTCCTTAACAATAAACCACTCTAGGATTTTTGCCAAGAAAACTTCAAGGATAGCATTGGTGTGCTGTGGTCCATGGGATCATGAGGAGTCAGATATGACTGAACAGCAACATGTTCTAGGTACTGTGAATGCAGGAGATATAAAGAAAAGCAAAAGACTGTTCCTGTCCTTAAGGGGCTTACAAGTCAACATGCAAACAAATATTTACAAAGCAAGATAATATTCAAGATAAATAGGAACTAATTAACAGAGGGCAGATCCTGATATTAAGAAGGATTGGGGAAACCTTTTAGTAGATGAATAGAGAATGGTCTGGAGCAAGGAGAGACTTGAGGCAGAGAGACCAACATCATTGGTATCATTTAACATCTGTGTAAAAGGAAAACAATAATACCTATAGTATTATTATTAGAGAATTAACATGGCCTAGTGGCTAGAAGGCTGACAGTGGAATCAGATTTAAGTCCTGTCTCTGACACAAATTAGAAAGTGACTTCCCTTTTCAGTTCCCCAGATAAAATTATGAAATTTTCCATATCAAGACTTCCCTTGTATTTGATATTGCATTGGCATTTTTTTTTTTTTGTTCTCTCACTGTCTATTTTTTTTTATTATAGCTTTTTATTTACAAGTTATATGCATGGGTAATTTTACAGCATTGACAATTGCCAAACCTTTTGTTCCAATTTTTCCCCTCCTTCCTCCCACCCCCTCCTCCAGATAGCAGGTTAACCAATACATGTTAAATATGTTAAAGTATAAATTAAATATAACATAAGTATACACCATTGCTACTACCTTCCTCACAATGTAAGACCATGTGAAGGACTTGCCCTCTTTGATCATGGACAAATTGATTGTGCCTGCAGTATGATCACTTGTCAGATAAAGGGGTTAAGCCAGATGACCTCCGAGGTTCTTTCCAACTCCAATTTTATGATTTTGTGTAAATCTTAAAATGCTTTATAAATGCTGTGTTCTTACTAGGAAACTGATTCCTTACTTACACACATTTATTCGTTGCTACTTAACCCTTCTGTGACCCTTGCTCTCCCACTAATCTGTTTTCTTACCTGTAAAATGAGTGTCATTATAGTTGCCCTTCCTGATTTTGAAGCTAACCTGAGAAAATACTCTGGATTTCCTCATCTATAAAATGGAACGAATATCATCTGTCTTACAGGGTGATTGTGAGGACCAAATGAATTAACATGTAAAGCCCTTTCCAAACTATACATTTCTGAATAAATGCTAAATGCTATTATTCTTATTGTTATGATATAGTAGGATACATGAACATGACGCAAGTCATTTACTTTCTGAGTCTCAGTGCTGTCACCTATAAAATAAAAATAATAATTCTTTTCCTTTCTTTTTGGATGAGAAATGAGAAATTGTTTGTGAAGGAGATGAGGTGAGATCTTTCAAGATAGGCGTGAAAATCGAGTAAGGCTTCATCTACTACAGAGTTTGAGTAGGCCTGAAGGACTTTGAAGATTGAGTCAAGGGCATACTTAAGTCCCCTTTCTGCTATCCTCCCATGACATCATTTTCTCCCTATTTCAGTTAAATATGGGCAACTATGTACTTATTGGTCAAGTTCAATTCATTGAGTAGTTCTTGTGTTTAGAATGTAAGATCCTCAGCCAATGAGGATGAGGGTCAGTGGTGGGAGGGGGTATTTGTGTTAAGAATTAAAAGTGTTAACCCTACCCCAGAAGGTGCTTCCTCCCTTCCATTGTGTGCTTGATGGGTGGGATGCCCTTCTCCGAAAATGTATAATAAAGTTTGCTTTGCTTCTAGAGATCTCTCCAACTTTTTTTTTTTTTTTTATTAAATGGTGACCCCTCACCATTTCTGAACTACACATTAGTAAAACACTTTGTAAACTTTAAAGTGTTGTATACATGTCAGAAATTATTCATGGCTCTAGTGTCTGTCTAGTTATCCTGTTTGTAAGAAAATCTTTCTCTTATTCCTTCCCCCCTTTTAAAAAATGCTTTTAAGATATTTTAGAGTACTTTAAGTATTAACTTTATATTTTTACTTTACTTTTAACCAGTAGTCCTAAAAAAAGAGGCTCTATTTTTTTTTTCCTCATAAGGTGGGGTGGCAGAGGGAAGACTGGGAAAGGAGGGGACTCAAGAAACAGGGGAGCTTAGTACAGATAAGAGAATGGGGAACCTGGTTTGCTGGGGATGTTGACAATAGTCTTGATTGTATGTTATATATATGTATGTATCTTGCTTCCTTTCTTTTCAGTGACCATGTGAAAACAATGGAGGAGAGAAAGTTACTTCATAGTCTTTTGCCTAAGAACCAGAAAGACCTGCCTCCAAAGAGGATGAAGGACAGTTATCTTGAAGTCATTTTGCCTCTAGGAACTCAACCTTTGTTACGGGAGAAATATTTGACAGTATTCAATAGTGTAAGGTAACAGGGTTAGTTTTTATCTGTGGTTTGAATTTTAAAAGAAAATGAATGCACTGTGGTTTCTACTTGTTAAATCCCACTTTTCTTTGTTTCACAGATTTGGCAGGATTCTTGAGGATCTTGACAGCTTAGGAGGTACTAAAGCATGCCAACATTTTTGTGTATAGTTGTAATTATTGCTGTTTACATAGTATCAGGGAACCCTGTGGTTGCAAGGATTCATCAGAAGTTATTTAATCTTTTCCCCTTCCTTCATATGATTCACTTTGTGTGGATGACTCTACAGAATAGGGAGAGACTTGAGACAAAGATACTATCAATGACTTTACAGCCCTATGTATTAAAAAGTTTGTTCTTAAACCTTACTCCCTACTTTAGACTTCCACTGAAGACCCTTTAATTCTTCAAATATTTATGAAATCTGTATACAGGCATTGTTCTAAATCTTGAGAGAGGAACAGAATAAAAAAGATATAATCCTTAGCTTTAAGAAACTTAGGGACTTGTCCTAATATACAGGATGTTCTAAAAACTGCTATTATTGGTAATAGTAATAACAATAATAAAAATAAATTGTTATTTTAAGCTATTAAGGCTTAAAACTTCATTAAGATTTGGGGGGATATCCTTTTGAGAATTTGAAAGCCATTTTTGGCATAACTCCAGGTTTCCTTTCCTTAAATCTAACAAGCTATTTTCTGTTTAGTTTTTCTTCATAGGCATTACAGTTGATACATAGGTCACAGGGGTCCTCAAACTATGGCCGGAGGCCAGATGTGGCAGCTGAGGATGTTTATCCTCCTCACCCAGGGCTATGAAGTTTCTTTATTTAAAGACCCACACAACAAAGTTTTTGTTTTTACTATAGTCCAGCCCTCCAACAGTCTGAGGGATAGTGAATTGGCCCCCTATTTAAAAAGTTTGAGGACCCCTGGGTCCTGGGCTAGAATTTAGTATCTTGACAGTTTTATTTAAGTTAATTGAATTCTTTGAAATCAATAATTTTTGTTTTAAAAATACCATGTGTTGTGCTTGGAAAAATGTCTGTAAGATAAACATGCTGGACTAACAAGGCTTATCAGCTTTCTGCAAATTAGTAGACTTTGCCTTTATTGATGCTTCTATTTTTAAACCAAGAATTTCTTGAACTGATATCTGTTTGTCTTTGATAAGGGCTCTGAGTGTGCAAAAACAGCACATTTGAGCCTTACAAAGTAATACTTTGGGCTTATGTCTATCCTTTTGTTGCCAAAGCTCGTTGAAATACATTTACACTGTAGTACCACTAGATATTGGTAAAAACTTCTTAGGAAGATATTAGCAATTGGGTAAATCAACCAGTTAAAGATGAAATAGAATATTAACACAATCTACCAAGTGGCTCATCCACAGTTATGATTATCTGCATATTGAAGACTTGGATGGGAACTGACCAACTCTATTTAATATTTTGCATAAAGTGGATGTTTGATAAACGTTTATTGAATGCACTAAGAATGAAATGCTTACATAGCAAAGGGGTAGTAGAGGAGCTAAAATATGACAGAACTATAAAATTAAAGTATTTGCATCATTCATATGAAATGCTAAAGAAAAGTTGGGAAAAGATGCAGATTTTGAGATAATTTTTCATAAAATCATGAATCAAAGTTTAGAGACATCGTAGAAAGTATGACAGTCTAAGTAGCTTGTGTTTTATCCTACAAGTGACAGGGAATCATTGAACATATTTGACCAGAGAAGTGAAATGGTTGACTTATGCTTTGGGGAGATACTTTTGGCAACTATGTGGAAGGTAGATTGGAGATGAGGAGGACTGAAAATAAGGAAATCCAATAAGAAATTATTGGGATAATCTGGGTGAGAGATGATAAGAGTCTGAGCAAAGTTGATGGCTGTGAATAGAGAGGAGAGGACAGAGGAAAAAGATGTTATGAAAGTAGAATTGACAAGTCTTGGCAGCAAATTGAATGTTGAAGTTAAGGGAGAGGGAAGAGTCAAAGATGATGATGAGATTGTGAACTTGAATTTATTGACTTATTTTTCTTCAGTATTTTTCTTTTACCTCAGCAATAGAGTTTCAAAAAAATCCCATTTTTTGGGAACTTCCTTAAAAACTTCAGCTCATTTTGTGTTTTGATGTCTCTGACATTCAAAGGGAATGTTTTCATTCTGTTGTATTCATCCTCAATTTTCTCCTGGTGTGAATTTTTGTATGTGTCTTTAAAAAATCTGAGTTGATAGAAGAGTTCACTGTGCTTTCTTGCCATATCTTCCTTTCTCTTCTAAAAGCCTTATGTTCTTTTGTCAGCACTGATGCAAAGATTTCCCCTATTCCAAAGGTCTCTTTTTTCTTGTCTAGAATGTCATAATTCTTAAGTGCTATATTCAACAAACAAAAGTGGAAACCAGATCGGAGGGGGCAAATGAAAGGTGTGGAGACAATTGTCATAGAAAACATGTATTATATATTGATTTTAGTTGTGGATGGTCAGAAAGAAAATAGTTGCTTAAAAAGCCCAGTTTTTTGTTTGTTCTTTTAGAAAGTGGAAAGTCTATTCCTGCTTAAAGGAATGTGAAAGTTAGACTATTCAAACTATGAATTGTAGTAATAGGGGATTGCACAAATGAGTGGGTTAAAGTATTGTTGTTCCAGGATGAGTGAGAGGGCCTAGAGAGGGCCTGAGAATGTGTGTACTAGAGAATAAGAGACAGATTTCGATCAGAAAATTGCTTCATAATTCAGTACCTGAGAACCAGGAGCATAAAAGATCTGGGTAGCTAGGTGGTACAGTGGATAGAGAACCAGCCCTGAAGTCAGGAGAATCTGAATTCAAATCTGTCATCAGATACTTAATGGGCAAATTATTTAACCCCAATTGTTTCATCCCCCACCCCCAATTGATGTCTCAGCTTGAAATTTTCTACTCCCTTAATTTTCAAAACTTTATAGCAATATAATAGGTTGGAAAGAAGTTTGGACTAGAAACCATGAGTCTATAATTCAAGGACTTTGCCACTACCCAGTTATGTGACTTTGCACACATCTCTTCTCTTCTTTGACATGTTCTTTCCTTATTGCTAAAATAAGATAGCTGAACCGACTGAGGAGCCTTTTAGTCAAAACATCTTATGATTCTAAGATGAGATCAGCACCTTCCATGTCAGATGAAGGCCCAGAACTTTACAGGGTGTTATCTGTTTATGTGTTGTGAGTCAGGGAGCTAAGTATTGGAAAATACTTTTACTCTTCCCTGTCACTAACAACTCTTTCATTTCTCTTTAGTTCTTATTTGCTATACTCACACCAAAATAGATTCTGTCAAGATGTCCCCATTCTCTATCGTGACAGCCTTGGTTGACAAAATTGGTAAGTCATGTCATCAGACATTCAATTGAATTCAATTCAATGTCAATAACCAATTGGATATCAAAATATTCAATGTGTTGGTTAATTTAAACAAAAACAATTTGCTTTCATATGAAATTTTATTATGCTTCAGTTTATTTCTTCCCAACCTATTAGTACCCTTTTCTAAAGCTAGGATTAGTTCTTCATATATGACTGTTTGGAATTGACTTCAAATTTGATTGTGCCATTTTTCTAGAAGTTAGTCTTTCCTCCCTCCATCTGTCTCTCCAGAGTTACTTGGCCTAGTTCTGGAACCAAAGTAAGACCAGCAAAGCAAAACTTCTCTAGGGGACTTCATCAATTAATTGCTCGAGTTATATAAAAACTCTCCCAAGTAATATATATATTTTTTAAAAATGAAACTTTTTATGAGAGATCTGAGCATTTTTAAAAAATCATAATTTTAGGTTCTGAAGACTTCAGAAATCCAATCTCTTGCTCAACACAGGAATCTCTGCTATAGTGTCTGATGGATGTTTGTTCTTGCACATACTGAATGAAGGCAAACTTCTACCTAACAGGGCAAGCCATTTCACTTGTACATAGCAGGTAGCTAGGTGGCACATTGGGTAGAATCCTGGACCTGAATTCAGGAATATTTGCATTTAAATCCTGCCAGCATTTACCAGATATGTAATCCTGAGCTAGTCACTTAACCTCACTCTGCCTCAGTTTCCTCATCAGTAAAATGGGGATAATAATAATAGTACCCATCTTCCAGAGTTGTTGAGAGGATAAAATGAGGTATTTGTAAGCTTTGCAAACAGGCCTGATATAAATGCTAACTTATAATATTCATATTATTATTTGTTTAAAAAATGTTTTTTCCTTAGGGTAGAGAAAGAATTCTGGACTTGGAATCCAGATTCAAATCATGGCCCTGATATTATATTATATATATTATTATTATATTATATATATTATTAGCTGGGTGACTTCAAGCAAATCACATCCTTCCCCTTAACCTCCATCTCCCCTTCCATAATAATACTCCCTCTACCCTCCTCACAGAGTTGTTAAGATGAAAGCATTCTGTAAAACTTAAAGCAATACATACATATGAGTTGTTACAGATTTGATCTAGGTTGTAAAACCCACCCCATCCTTCTCATTTTAGATAACTCTCTTTTATGTCATAATATAGTATATTATTATACTGAGTCAAATGCTACCTTTTACTGGTATATAATATTTCCTATAAAATATTTAGAGCTCTTAAAGAAATAGTATTCTCATATAAATGAGGGCAATTAAATTAAATTGAAGCCAAGTACAAAGTAGGAGAAGTAAAATGTACTCTTTTAGTACACATATGCCTCTGTAGTTTTCTGCCTATTAGTGCAGGAGTCTTTAAGCTAGGATGGGTTTAAGAAAATCCATGAATTGGGAGGGGAAAATGGGATATTTTTTATTTTCATTAACCTTTGGTTTCATAATCCCAAGTATTTTAATTTTGTGCTTTTAAAAACATCTGTATGAAAAGAAGTCCTTAAAGGGGTTTCATCAAACTTCTGAAGGCTCCCCTGAAACATGAGGTTAAGAACTCTCTGTTCTAGAGAGTTACAAGGATAAAAGAGTAGAAGAAACCTTATAGCTACAAAGATTTGCCTTTTCTAGTTCCTATACTGAATGTGTAACATACTGTCTCTGGAGACATTGTCCAGACTTCCATCTCCTCAAAGGAGAAGCCAGATAGGAGACCTTTGTAACCTCTGTTTAGTTCATTTTGTTAACGAGTATTTATTAAGCACTAAATCTAAATTTAATCTGGCTTTATTGCCTTCTTCATCTTATTTTCTAAACATTCTGTCTAGTAATTCAGATTAGGGAAAGGGGGGCTGAGATCTATTCAGTGAATTTTTTCATTGTATTTTTTTCAGATTTATGTAAGAAGGTCATAAGTCCAGAATGTGATATTAAGTTCACTGGACATGTGAGCTGGGTTGGAAAGACATCTATGGAAGTCAAGATGCACATGTGTCAGGTGAGCAGCAACTTTGTTTCTGAATTCCTATTTTATTTGAATTTTGTAAAAAGAGGGGAATGGATGGACTATATTACCTCCAAGATTGCTTCCAGCTTCAGATCTGTGAACCTATGAGCCTATACTTGCTCTTCTCTCTTTATGAGAGGCCAGATAGTTCCTCTTGAAGGAATAAACCATACCCTTCATTACAGCTGCTATCTTGCTAACAGTTTGCTAGTTGGTGATGGGAAGGAATAAGTAAGAATAAAAACTATTCTCACCCTTACTAGTAAAACAATAAAAAATATACTAATGGTGCAGCAATTTACATATGTGAGAACTCACATTGTTTAGTGTCTTTTTATTCTTTTGAAATCATGGACGGCAACTTCTAATTAAGTAATTTTTTTCTAGTTCTGCTTGAAGAATTACACAAAACTGAAATATATTAAGAATAAATAAAAATAGTCATATACTGTAATGTTAAAGTTGACAAAGAGCTTTACATGTGCCTCCTCATTTGATCCTGACATAGCCACCAGTCTCTTCTCCCCACTTCATTTGATTCTAAATGTCAGTACAAGTATGGTATAGTGGAAAGAATATTAAAGTCAGGATATAAATGTTTGAATCACAGTTCAGACTCTTATTGACCTGTAGGAACATTAGTTAATTTCTTTTAGCTTTAGATTCATCTGTTAAATGTGGATTGTGTAGTAACTAGTCATTGTAGTGCCTCCTTCACAGAGTATAAACAAAGTTGAGTAATAGTTGTTTTATTATAGTAATTGGGAACCACTGGTATTTTTCTGAGTAATTATTGGAAAAAGAGGAAGAGATTTGATGGTAAGAAATACCCTCTAGGCATAGCTTTTGTGTTTTTATTGCAAAACTTAAGAGAATCTGCAAAATCTATTTTCTGCAAACTAACATAAATATTTCAGTGGATCTGGAATCTCACTGATGTGAATTATGATAAGATTAGCATTTTCCTTCTTCTTTCTTCCTACCCACAATATGAGGAAGCTTTACTTAAAAGAAAATAAAACTGCCCTGATTGTCCTACGTAGTTGGCCCTGGATTCTCTGATGAAATGAGATATTTGTAAAGTGTTTAGGCACTTAATAAATGCTTGTTCCCTCCTTCCTGGTAATGTAAGGACATAAAATGTATCAGTCATATGGAATCTAGATCCCTTAGATTTGATGGATTTCTGAAGTCCATTTGAGTAATCCTGTCTTTCTCTGCCCTGCTGACCATAGATGAGTATGTGTGTGGGGACAAAGACTGTGTCTAAAGGAGCTAAGTTCCCCTATATTCCTGTGGTATATTCTCATCATATTAAGACAAAATCCATTTTGTGGTAAATGGTCATTGATTTTCAAATATCTCATTATATATCAGTCTTGAACCCGATCTAAGAGAGAGCTGGTGTTAAAACTGTTCCCGTACATGGATGTTCCATTATCAGTGATGGAATAGACAATTTGTTTTAAAAACTTTTATAGTTCTTTCCCCCATTTTAATTATTTGTCATATTCCTTCCAGTTTCTTCCTTAAGTGCTCTGTTTCCTTAAATTCACTTGGGTCTCTGAACAAGCCTTCTGAAAGCTTGTTTTGTAGGCAGTATGACAGACACATGATTGCCCACTATCTTCCTTTTTAATATGTAAAAACAAAAAAACTACGTTCTTAAAATTGGTGTATCTCTAACCCATTGTATCTCTCTACTTGGCAAAGTGCTCAAGCATTTGATGATTAATGTGGATTCTTACATTTTGTCAGTTGAGCACTTTTTATAAAATGCCTTTGTAAAAAGCACTGAATATGTTATGTGTTTCAATCTATTTATTTGCACAAGTTAAACTTCCTTAAGAGCTGGTAAAGAAACATAAATTTAGGGTTGGATAAATTTCTTCTGAAACCATTGGGTCCAAATCTCTTATTTTACAGATGAAGAAATTTAAGCCTAGAAAGGTTAAGTGAGTTGTCTGGGGTCATGTAATTAACAAGTATCTGGGGCAAATTTTGAAGCTGGATCTTATTTACTTTTAAGTCTGGTATGCTAGCCCTTGTAATACCTAGCTGGTGGTAGTCTATGTCAATATCTGTTCTTTTATCTTTACATTTTTTAGTATCACCTGCTCGTTTAGATACTCTCAATATAGATAGATGTCTCAATAAAGACAGTAAAAGATTCAGCTTCATAAGATTTATTTGGCCTTATGGCCTATGCTCTATCAGAGTTTATTGATAAGATTAATGTGTTTGTGAAAAAATTTGGAACATTGTATGTGAGAGGATTTTTTTGGTGGGGGGATGGAATTTGTGATTTTGTTAGTATTGAGAATTACTGGTGATGAAATTCTTTCCACTGATGCAGATTAACACCCGGTGTGTAATTTATAATCTCTGAGAGTTGCCTATACACTGAAAAGTTAAAGAGCTTATTAGGGTCCCTTAACCAGTATATGCTAGAAGCATAACTTGAATTTAGGTCTTTCTGTATCTAGGGCTCACCCCCCAATATCCCATGTTGCCTGTCAACATGTCAGAGTCAGGTAACTAAATAATAATGATTTAGATGTTCAAAGTTGTTTTCAATGATTATTTCTTAAAGCTATAGGGCATGTTTAGAATTGCAGCATTATTTATAACTAATATCTGTTCTATCTGAACTCTATCCTTTTTTATTTTAGTTACATGATACAGTTTACCATCCTGTCTTGGATGCAACATTTGTAATGGTGGCTCGTGATTCTGAAAACAAAGGGTAATTATTGATCTAGAATTGAAGTTACAATATGTCTCTAGCATTTTTTTATTATTTTTATTCCACAGGAACTAAATTGAATTTCTAAATTAATTGGCTTAGTTATTTCTAGTGAAATTAACTAAGTTAATTTATTTACTTAAGAAGAAGCTACATTCCATATTCTCCTTACTTATATACTCCTCTTGCTACTTTTCCCTTAAATTAACCTTAAACATATTTTGGCTAGTCTCAGATTTACATATGAAGATATTTATTACCAATTTTTGTTCACCGCAATAGGGTTAACCACAAATCAAATTTGAGTTTTATCTTGACATCCTTTAGCTGTGTATTAGCTTTGAACAAAATCAGTCAAATTCTTAAAATAAATTATTGTTAAATGAACAAAAAAATATCAAATATTATGTGCCTAAGTTAAAACAGAACCTTCATTTTATCCAATTAATGTACATAGTGTGGGATAATTTATATATATATATATATATAGCATATATATATATATGCTACCTGTACCAGACTTTTAAAGCATGTCATATTTGTTTGAAAGATAGTGTGGTCTAATATAGCTATTCTCAAACTTTTTTGGTCTAAGGACTCTTTCCCAAGACTTGAAAATTGTTGAAGATCCAAAAGTTGTTGTTCAGGCATTTTTTAGTCATGTCTGACTCTTCATGACCCCATTTGAGGTTTCTTGGCAAAGATACTGAAGTGATTTGTCATTTTCTTCTCTAATCCTTTTTATAGATGAGGAAAACTGAGGCAGACACAGTGAAGTGACTTGCCTAGGATCACATAGCTAGTAAGTGTCTGATGCCAAATTTGAACTCAGGCCTTCCTGATTTCTAGCTTGGTGCTCTTGCCAATGAGCCACTTAGCTGTCCCTGAAAACTCCAAAAAAATGGTTTATGTATAAGTATATTATCTATATATGTATGTACATATATATAAATACATATTTGTATTTGTCATATTAGAAATCAAAACATAATTAAAATATTTATTGTCATCAACAATGATAACAAACCTATTACATGTTAACATTCATGACACATTTTTGTGAAAAATAAATTATTTTCCAAAACGAAAATTAGTAAGATCTGAAGATTACACATTAAGAAGTGAAAGAGAGGGTTTCAGTCATGGAAACATGGAGTTTGACCCTGGCCTTGACCTGTGTAGTAAACAGTCAAATCACTTTTAACTTCTCAGGACTCTAGGCAACTTCTTCATCATATAAAAATTAGTAAGAAGAGCGGCATTGTTTTACATATTTTTGCAATTGCTTTAAAAGCAATTGCCTGGCTTAATAAAACACAGCTCCACACTCCTCTATACTTCTGTATCCAATTTAATCTTGTTACCTACATGTGTAATTTTAAAAGGCAAGAGTATCTTAATAGGAAAATAATATTTTAGTACTGCTAAAAATGTTTTTGACCCTGAGAACCCTCTTAATGGCCTGTCCCTGTCCATACTTGATTGCCTCCAAATGACTCCTGTTAGACCAAGCTCCTCTTTTTGTCAGTCCCCATTTCCATTTTGGCAGAGGGAAATCTAGATTCAAACTCTGACTCTGACTAGTCATAAGAAAGTCACATCTCCTGGCAGTTCTCTAAGACTACAAGAAAGAGACAAGTTGCAAGTCTCAATCAGTGGAAAAAATGTCCATGGCAGAACAGATCTGCATATTGTTGAAATCATAGTACTGGATCAGAAGTTTATTTATTTTTCTCTCCTCTTCAGGCCAGCTTTTATAAATCCACTAGTACTTGAAGGTCCAGAGGAAGAAGAACTCTTCAAGCAAGGAGAATGTATGTCACTTTGTATATAATGACCAAAGAAAACATACTAAATAGAATCCTGGGAAGCTTTTAAGATTGTTTACTGAAACTTTGTACAAATCAAATGTTCTCTTCATGTGGAATGCTGTTAATTTTTCAGGGTTTGCTTTTTAAGAGTCTCTGAAGAGGCTTTGAATCTCTTTGAGTCTCTCAAAGTCTCACTGACTTGGACCAGAGATTTGGATTGAATTGTATATACCAAACCAGAATGAACAGTGTTAATTTGTAGAATTCCAAATTCAAATGCTACTAAATTTTTACTGATTTATAAACTAAGCCAAAGTGTCCTCCCCCGCCCCCGGACTATTTAATGTAGTCTAATGAATTTATCAAAGTTATTGAATCTCTTCTGAGGCAATAAAAATATGAATATAGTACATCACTCTGCTTTCTAGGATACTGAAGTCAAGTGGGTAGAGAGAGAGGAGATTGGGAGGTGGAAAAAAACAAGGATACAAACAGTACAAAACAGAATATGACAATGAATGAGAGATACTAAGGTCTGTGGGCGATCAGAGGCAAGGGAGATTGCTTTGGCTAAGAGAAGCTGAGAAGGTTACTTAGAAGAGATGGTAATTGATCCAGGCCCTTTTTGCATGAAATTACCCATGTAATGCTTTTAGGTAAATGAAGCATTACTGTACTTCATGTGAAAGTATACTTTAGTGGGGAGAAGATAATTCTGTTTCTTTTACTATAAAGAATTAATAAATCAAGGGTAGCAAAATGGATAGAGCACTGGGCCTGGAGTTAGGAGGACCTAAGTTTAAATGTGACTTCAGACATTTACTAGATGTGTGACCCTGGATAAGTTACTTAACTCCAATTGCTTCCTTAAAAAAAGAAATAATAAATTCATTTAAAAAATAAACTTTATTTTCTATACTTCCTTAAACTATCTAGAATCTAGAATATAGCACAAATGTCAATGCTGTTGAACCTGCATTTATTTAGATTCAGCTTTTACTCTTGATACTTCATAATGCTGTAAGGATGTAGACATTTAGGGAAATAAGATCATTTTAGCTGCAAATGATTGAAAGTATAGCATAGAATTCTTGCATATTGCTTGCTACTTTAACTGTGGTGCATTATGAACTTTTTGAATTTCCTATTTAGAAAGACAAAATTATATTAGTTGCAAGTAATTGAAAGAGTATAGTATAGACTTTTTGAGTACTGCTTACTATTTTAATTGTGGTATATTGTGAGGTTTTTGAATTTCCTATTTTCTAGTGAATAAAGGGAAGAGGATTGCCTCCAGCACTGCATCCTTGTTGAAGATGGCTCCCACTACAGAAGAAAGAAATGCAGTTCATGACATGTTCCTTAACACACTGGATCCGAGGCAAGTTGTAGCAAACTATAAGAGGGAGAGTAGCTTTTGAATATGGGATTTTTTGGGATGACCTAAGTTTAATGCATTTCAAAATGGCATATACATTTTAAAATGACTCACAGCATTGAGTTGTTCTGCAGTGCCTTATGGTATCATGGAGGTGACCATGAAATCTTAAAAACTAGATTAATGGCACACAAACATTGGGGGAAACAGAGTTTCTTTCTAGGAACTGGAATGTCAACATATATGTGGTTCAGGAATCACTGTCCTGATGGGGAAGAATCCCATCACCAGAAGATTGACCACCAGGGGATGAATTTTTTCATCCATAGCTATTCATGAAACTTTTTAGATGGATAGGCATTGATGAATGCAGCATCTTCACTAATGAAGTCTCAGGCCCTTGAAGAATTGAAGTATCTCTGAAGCTACATATTATTCCACTTTGTGTAGTGAAAATACAACTATATGATGAGAAGTGTATTTGCATCTTGTGTGTAGCTCTTGGCATACCCCAGACCATACTTGATTCAAGAATACACTGATTTTAGGGTCACCAGTAAGATAATGTTTCCTTATCTCTCACTGTCATCTCAAGAATAGAAAAGTTTTAGACCCAGATTCTGAAAGGCAAAAGAACTTGGAATGCAGCCAAAAATAAACTACCTTGATAAAATGAGCATTATATTTCAGGAAAGAAGATGAACATTTAATGAAACAGGTGAATTTCATTTATTTATGATGAAAAGACCAGAGCTGAACAAAAAATTTGACCTCCAAATATAGAACTCAATAAAAGCATAAAAAGATTAAAAAAAAGAACTCTTGAGAACTATATCTCTAATATGGATATACATAGAGAGTACAGGTATAATTTGATTTTACTGTTATAATACAAAAAAGAAACTAGCGATGAAAGGGGATTGTACTAGGAAAAAAGAGGAAAATGGAGATAAAATGAGGGAAATTACATCTCATGAAGAGGCAAAGAAACCCTATTATAATTGAGAGAAAGAAGGGAAAGGGATGAACATTGTGTGACTCTTACTTTCATCAGATTTGATTCAAAGAGAGAATATTAGACATATTTGGTTTCACAGAAAAACTGGAAATGGGAGGGTTAAAGAAAAAGGAAAGAGAGAGGCTAATAGAAGGGAAAACAACAATATTAGGGAAAAGGAATAAGAAAGGGGGAAGGACTATAAGAGGGAAGGCTGCTTGAGGCAAATAGTTGTCAGAAGCAAAATTTTGGGTAGGAAGGAAAGAGGGAAAGGAAAGAGAAAAGCATAATCTGGGGTAGATAAAGTGGCAGGAAATACAGAATTAGTTGTTTTAACTGTGAATGTGAATGGGGTGAACTCTCTCATAAAGTAGAAGCATATAGCAGAGTGGATTAAAAGCCAGAATATAACAGTATATTGTTTACAAGAAACACATTTAAAGCAGAGTGATACAGAGTAAAGCTAAAAGAATGGAACAGAATCTGTTATGCTTCAGGTGAAGTTAAAAAAAAAAAAAAAAGAAGGGGTAGTCATCCTGATCTCAGATCAAGCAAAAGCAAAAATAGATCTAATTAAAAGAGATAAAGAAGGAAACTATATCTTGCTAAACAAGAAATAGCAAAACTATAATAGTGGAAGACCTCAACCTTGCTCTCTCAGAACCAGATAAATCACACCACATAATAAATAAGAAAGAAGTTAAAGAGATAAAAAGAATATTAGAAAAGTTAGGTATTATAAGTCTTTGGAGAAAATTGAATGGAGACAGAAAGGAGTATACTTTTTTCTTGGCAATTCATGGAACCTATACAAAAATTGACCATATATTAGACCATAAAGACCTCAAAATCAAATGCAGAAAAGCAGAAATAATAAATGCATTTTTTCAAATCACGATGCAATAAAAATCGCATTCAATAAAAGGCCAAGGGAAAATAGATCAAAAATTCATTGGAAACTAAATAATCTTATCCTAAAGAATGAATGAGTGAAATAGCAAATTATAGACACAATAATTTCATCCAAGAGAGTGACAACATACTAAAATTTGTGGGATGTAACCAAAGTGGGAATAAAAGGAAATTTTATATCTCTAGATGCCTACTTGCATAAAATAGAGAAATTAAAATAAAATTAAAATAGAGAAAGACAAGATCAATGAATTGGGCTTGCAACTTAAAAAGCTAGAAAAAGAACAAATTAAAAAACCCCAATCCTTGAAATTCTAAAAATAAAAGGGAGATTAATAAAAGATTGTACAAAAACTATTGAATTAATAAATAAAACTAAGAGTTGGTTTTATGAAAAAAAAAAGATAAATTTTTAGTTTAATTTGATTAGAAAAAGGAAAGAGGAAAACCAAATTGTTAATCTCAAAAATGAAAGGGAAAACTTTCCACCAATGAAGAGGAAATTAGAGCAGTAATTAGGAATTATTTTGCCCAACTTTATGTTAATATATTTGATAACCTAAGTGAAATGTAGGAATACCTGCAAAAATATAGATTGCCCAGATTAACAGAAGAGGAAATAAATTACTTAAATAGTCCCATTTTAGAAAAAGAAATAGAACAAGCTTTAATCAACTCCCTAAGAAAAAATCTCCAGGGCCAGATGGATTTACATGTGAATTCTACCAGACATTTAAAGAACAATTAACTTCAATACTGTACAAACTATTTGAAAAAATAGGGAAAGAAGGACTTCTACTAAATTCTTTTATGACACAGTCATGGTACTGATACCTAAACCAGGTAGGATGAAAACAGAAAAAGAAAATTATTGACCAGTTTCCCTAATGAATATTGATGCAAAAATCTTCAATAAAATATTAGCAAAGAGATTTAAAAAAACTCCTTCCCAGGATAATACACCATGATCAAGTAGCATTTATACCAGGAATGCAGGTATGGTTCAATATTAGGAAAATTATTAGCATAGTTAACTATATCAATAGCCAAAGTAACAAAAACCATATGATTATCTCAATAAATGCAGAAAAAGTATTTGATAAAATCCAATTTGATAACATCCATTCCTATTAAAAACACTTGAGAGTATAGGAATAAATGCACTTTTCCTTAAAATGATCAGTAGCCTCTATTTGAAACCATCGGCAAGCATCATATGTAATAGGGACAAATTAGAACTATTCCCAATGAGATCAGGGGTAAAACAAAGTTGTCCACTATGACCATTACTGTTCAAGAGTGTATTAGGAATGTTAACTTTGGCAATAAGAGAAGAAAAAGAGATTAAAGGAATTAGAGTAGGTAATGAGGAAAACCAAATTATCACTCTTTGCAGATAATATGATGATATACATAGAGAACCCTAAAGAATCAATTAAAAACCTACTAGAAACATTTCAAAACTTTAGCAAAGTTGCAGGATACAAAATAAATCCACATAAATCATCAGCATTTTTATATATCATCAACAAAATCCAGCCACAAGAGGTACAAAGAGAAATTCCATTTAAAATAACTGTTGATAATATAAAATATTTGGGAGTCTATCTGCCAAGACAAAGTCAGAAAATATATGAACACAACTATAAAACACTTTTGATACAAATAAAGTCAGATCTAAACAATTGGAAAAATATCATGTGCTCTTGGATAGGCTGAACAAATATAATAAAAAGGACAATACTACCTAAATCAATCTACTTATTTAGTGCTATACCAATCAAACTCCCAAGAAATTATTTTATATATCTAGGAAAAACAATAAGGAAATTCATCTGAAAGAACAAAAGCTCAAGAATTTCAAGGGAATTAATGAAAAAAATGCTAATAAAGGTGGCCTAGCTGTACCAGATCTAAAACTATATTATAAAGCAGCAGCCATCAAAACCATTTGGTATTGGCTAAGAAATAGAATAGTCAGTCAATGGACTAGGTTAGGTTCACAGGACAAAATAGTCAATGAATATGGTAATCTATTGTTTGACAAACGCAAAGGCCCCAGCTTTTGGAATAAGAACTCACTATTTGACAAAAATTGCTGGGAAAACTGGAAATTAGTATGGCAAAAACTAGGCATTGATCCACACCTAACACCATATACCAAGATAAGGTCATAATGGGTTCATGATCTAGACATAAAAAATGTCATTATAAACAAATTGGAAGAACATAGGATAGTTACCTCTCAAATCTGTGGAAGAGAAAAGAATTTGTGGCTGAAGAAGAACTGGAGATCATTATTGATCACAAAATAGATCATTTTGATTATATTAAGTTAAAAAGGTTTTGTACAAACAAAACTAATGCAGACAAGATTAGAAGGAAAGCAATAAACTGGGAAAACATTTTTGCATTCAAGGATTCTAATAAAGGCCTCATTTCTAAAATATATAGAGAATTGACTGTAATTTTTGGAATTAAAACCATTTTTCAATTGATAAATGGTCAAAAGATTTGAACAGACAATTTTCAGATGAAGAAATTGAAATCATTTCTAGCATATGAAAAGTGTTCTAAATCACTATTGATCAGAAAAATGCAAATTAAGACAACTCTGAGATACCACTACATGCCTGTCAGATTGGCTTAGATATCAGGAAAAGATAATGATGAATGTTGGAGGGTCTGTGAGAAAACTGGGATACTAATACATTGTTGATGGAACTGTGAATGGATCCAGCCATTCTGAAGAGCAATTTGGAACTATGCCCAAAGAGTTATCAAATGTGTATACCCTTTGATCCAGCAGTGTTTCTGTTGGGATTATATCCCATAGAGATCTTAAAGGAGGGAAAGGGACCCACGTGTGCAAAAATGTTTGTGGCAGCCCTTTTTGTAGTGGCAAGAAACTGGAAACTGAATGGATGTCCATCAATTGGAGAATGGCTGAATAATTTATGATATGTGAATGTTATGGAATATTATTGTTCTATAAGAAATGATCAGCAGGATAATTTCAATGGTATCTGGAGAGACTTACATGAACTGATGCTAAGTGAAATGAGCATGACCAGGAGATCATTCTATATGGCAATAACAAAATTATATGATGATGGACATGGCTCTCTTCAACAATAAGATGATGTAGACAAGTTCAATGGTCTTGTGATGAAGAGAGCCATCTACACCCAGCGAGAGGACTGTGTGAACTGAGTGTGGTTCACAACATAGCATTTTCACTCTTTTTATTGTTGTTTGTTTGCATCTTATTTTCTTTCTCATTTTTTTCTAGTTTGATTTTTCTTGTGTAGCAAGATGATTATTAAATCCAATATATGCATACATATTTAAACATTCTGCCACCATGTTTAATAAGTATTGGACTACTTGCCATTTAGGGGAAGAGGTGGAAGAAGGGGGGTAGGAATTGGAACAAAAAGTTTTGCAAGGATTAATGTTGAAAAATTATCTATGCATATGTTTTGAAAAATAAAAAGCTTTAATAAAAAAACAGAAAAAATAAAATTCTTATATTGAAATAATTGAACAAATCTTAATTTGCACAGGAGTATAAGTTTTCAAAGTCGAATTTTACCTCCTGATTCAGTATGGATGGAAGATACAAAATTGAAGAGCCTACATATATGCCATCCTGAGGTATTGTAATTGTTTTGATCTATGCTTGTATATTAGGAAGAAAAATAGTCAATCAATAGAATGCCTGCTGATGAGTGATTCACATGTATCTGTGAATTCTGAGAGTCTTCCTTCTTTCTTTGATTTGTGTTGTTACATATAAATTTGTGTTTTTTTAACACAGGAACGGAACATTTTCAATAGAATCTTTGGAGGTTTCCTTATGAGAAAAGCATTTGAACTTGGTTGGGCTACTGCTTGTAATTTTGCGTAAGTTGTGATGTATATATTGATAGTACTTCTAAATATTGGGTGAGGTCTAAATGTGTTTTTCCCCTAAATAAAGAAAGGTTACATGCTTGAATTGAGTTTTATTTAAGAAAAGTATCTCTGTTCTCATTTTTTAGACCTGTAGAAAAGAAGTTGATTTTTGAGATGGATCTGGAGTCAAGTGACTCTCCTTGCCTTTCCAACATGATGATAATTCTTCTTCTTAAAATTAATTCTTTTTTAATATTGAGTCTACTTGGTATAAAGAAGAATGTATGGGAAAAGTACTTATTAAAGTACTTAAAGCTAAGCTCTGGAAATAGAAATACAAAAACAAAGATAGCCTTTATTTTAATAAAACTTATATTCTAATAGGGAAATCAGCACACATGGGAAAATTGTGGCTCTAAGTGGGGCACTTTGGTCCTCAAAGCTATGAGGATGGTGAGTGGGAATGGAGCAAAGGAAGAGTTGATTTTGATCATAATTGCAGATTTGGAGAGTAAGGGAGTTTAACTTGGAAGGAGTACATTTAGGAAGCAGATTAGTTGGTGAGATTATCAGGAAGATGATCAGACCGTAAGGAAAGGAATGAAGCATTTACTAGAATTTTCCTAAAATAATGGGCCAGGAAAGGTCATCACAATCAAGACATTGGGATATTAGGGTCAAAGAGAAATTGTACTCATCTTTATTCTGTGTAGATCTTTGAAACACAATTCTTTTTTCCATCAATAGTGGTACCAGACCTTTTCTAGTTGCTGTAGATGATATTATGTTTCAGAGCCCTGTTGAAATTGGATCACTGCTATTCCTTTCTTCCCAGGTAGGTGTGAAATGAGAAATTAAATAATATTTTCTATCTATACCTATATATTTAGAAATAGTAAAAATAATTTGAGGAAGGAGAAATTGCTAATGGAATAGGAAAGGAAGGACAAAAAAAATTTCTTTATCTTAGGGTTTTTTCCCCTTTTATAACTGCCTTTTTTTTCCCCCCCATTCTTAGTAATGTGGTTGACTAAGTTATTCTTTCTTTTTAAAAATACTCCCTTAGGTTTGTTTTACGGAAAAGAACCACATTCAAGTTAGAGTACATAGTGAAGTATCTTTACCTGGTACTAAAGAACACAAGACTACTAATATTTTCCATTTCACATTTTTTGTGGAAAAAGATGTGCCATTGGTGATTCCCAAAACTTATGGAGGTAAGCAACAATGGTGATGTTTTTAAGGATGGGGAAAACATTGTTAGAATTTTATGTCCTTGTTATATTTATTTTCAATAATATTTTATTTTCCAAATACATGTTAAGATAATTTTCAACATCCATTTTTGCAAGACATTGTGTTTCAGGTTTTTCTTTCTCCCTACCAAGGCAGCAAACAATCTGATATAGGTTAAGTCTTATTATGTTTAAACACATACACAACACACACCACCACCATACACACAGAGTCCTTCACTCACTCACTCACATAGCTCTCTCCATTCTGATTTCTGGACATATTATTTGGATAATAAATTCTTAGGATTCCTGCTTGTCAGCTCCCAAAATGTAAACCATTTGCATTAGCATGTGTCCTTTTCTGTTATTGTTTTTCATTTTTGTTTTTATGTCATCTTTGTTTTCCTTTCTTTCCACATTTCCCAGGTGAGTCATTTTTTTCTAACACAGAAGACAGTAAAATAAAAGTAGTTATCTGAAATAAATGAATAAGTAAATCTAATGTTAGATGTAGTTTTTCACTTTTTAAATGTATAGTTTCTCAGTTCTGCAACCAAAAGGAGGGAGAAATATTGCTTACAGCTTTTGAATAGTCTTTGCAGTCTGTGAGGACCCATGGGAGATACTTATTCTTACTATTAGTTTATTGGTGGTAGCAACCAGGGACTGCTCCACAGTCAATACCTCTAGCCTGAGAATTGAAGAATGGGAATCTTCTCATACCACTTTTTAGAATCTCCTAATCTTCTATCTAGTAAATGATCAAAGAGCTTACATTGGAACAGGGGAATAGAACAAGTTTATCTTCCCCTTCATTTTCTAACTTATGAGATGGATGACAGATTGGAGCTAAGGGATATTCTGAGTAGTCTTCCATCTAACAAGTGATTGTCAGAGAAGCCTCTTAGAAGATTTTGGTGGTATCACTGTCATTTGCTTACTTGTTTTCCATTATCTGCTCGTGTCCTGATTTGCTGAGATGTGGTAAATTTCTCAAGTAACAATCTTTCTTTTGTTTCAGATTCCATGTTATATTTAGATGGTCAGCGACATTTCATGTCTACAATGCATCAAAAAACTGTGGGAAAAAGTATTATCCAATGACACCCTAAAAAATGCAACCTTTTGGAAATTAAGGATGAGAGAGCATTTAAGGAGGGTAGGAAAAGAGTTATGTGACTAAAAAAGCATTCTTGTCTTCCTGGAGAAGGATCATCTGTAAGAACTGCCAGAAAAGAGGTTTTTGATTTAAAAAACCCCTTCTTAATCTAAATTATGTTCATAACCTAATTCAGTACTATATTGCTTCTGTTTTCTTCTCTGCCAAAGAAGCAGAACAAGATGATTTTTTCTAAATATTTGTGACACATTATTTTGTTGCACATGTATTACATATCAACATTAAAAATTCAGTCTAATCATTTTACCATTTGTTAAACCTTTGTTGCATTGTCCCTGTTTTTTATCTAGAATTCTGTTGGTGTTTTTTTTCTTTTTTTGTTCTTCCCATCCCAGGCAGCTTGGCAATACTGGAATACCTTGAGTTCAAGTCCTAGCTCTGACATTTAGCAACTGTATGATTCTGGACTAGTCACTTAATCTCTCTGTGGCTCAGTTTCCTTCTCTGTAACATGGGGGTTAAGACTCTGGGTTGTTGTTAGAATCAAATAATATATTTAAAGGACTTTGCAAATCTTTAAAGTGCTATGTAAATGTTAATTTTTATTATTATCTTCCCCTTAGCTTTCTAACATATAAGATGAATGGATAAGATTGGAATTAGGGAATGTTCTAAGTGGTAGCTTCTTGTTAGTATTCTTGAATATTGTAGGAAATTGAAAGACTCTCTCTCCCAATTTCCACCTTTTTGTAACTCTTATCTCCCTACAAGACTCTGTTCAGTTGTCATCTTCAAGAAGTTTCTGGATTTTCCCAATTATTATTTCCATGCTCATATCAAACACTGTATTTATTTTGTATATATTTTGTATTTACTTTGAAAAGTCATATTGTTTTCTTATTAAGATATAAACTCTTTGAGGACAGAGACCGTCTCACTTCTGCCTCTTTTATTCCTAGTACATGGGACTTAATAAGTATTTGTTAATTTTTGGGGCAAGAACAGATTTTAGATGTAGCTGGAATGTGGAAGATTTGGGACTAGAATCAAGTGTCTCCCAATTCAGCCTCTGGGTTCTTTCTACCAATTTCTACTGCCTTGCTGCTAAGTCTGACTTGTCTATCCTACAATTTGTAGGATATGTATATCCTTTGGATTCAGAGGACATGTATTCAAATCCTGCCTTTGATTCTAAGGACATATTCAGCCTTGGGCAAACCACTTTGCTTCCAAGAATTTCCTCCCTCCCAACCCAACCTTCTAGGCACCTAGTGGACATTTTCATAACTTGGATTAAGTTAATGAATGCAAAAAGCTTTCTTTTTTTTTTTTTTTTTTAACATGTATAGTAGTCTGATCATAATAGATTCTAAGGGGAGTGTGGGGGTGGTAAATGAGAAATAAGAAAGGTATCCATCCAAACCAAATCACAGAATACTATCTAAGGCTGTTTCTAGTCTTTGCTCTGCCTCCTTCAGTCCCCAATACCTTTCCTTTCTTGGCTCTTGAATCTTCCAATCTGCTCTATATTCTTCTTCACAATTTATCATTCACAATGAATTTCCCAGACTTTTCCTCCCTCTTTCCACTTTTCTGAAATTCAGAAATCAATCTATACTTTTCTTTATCTCCTTTGGGGATAAAGGAGTAATTGCACTGCTTTTTTGCTTACTGACTCTGTTCTGGGTACACACACTCTCTAGCTATAACTTGCTTTGGTCAAATAACTATTTGTCTTCTTATGGATATTAGCCATTCAATTATTACTGTCGTAGCTTAGATTTTGAGGCTTACACAAGTTTCTTGTCTTCAGATTCATAATCAGGTCTAACCTAAATTAGGTTGATCAAAATTCCCAAGTCTCTATGCTCTTGTATAAATTGTTCTCCATCTGATAAGTCTGTAACAGTTCATAGAGGTTTCCAATTTCATAATTTTTAGTATAATTGATAGGGGTGAACCCTGAAACTTTCCCCCTTGACTGGGGGGAAGTCATGGGGGTGAGCTCTGAAACTCTCCTGACATCCCCATGAAATTCATCCTTCAGGCAGTTGAGTGGCTTCATTAAGATTAGCCCAGGACCACTCCTAGTAGCTTGAACTCCCAGTTATTGAGTGGCTTGAAACTCCCAAGTATTTTCTTTTCAACTGGAAATCGAGGATTGGGGACAGTGACAACACTGAAGGAATCTCATTCAATGAAAGCCTTACCTCTAGACTGCCAATAAAAAGACAACTCTGAACCCCAAATCTTTGCAGAAGTCTGAAGCAGGATTAGGCCTTGCCAAGGAACCTCTCTCCTTGGCAACAGCTGTCTGCCAGGACTTTTGCCCACTGTGAAGATACCCTCTTGCCACTAAGAAGTCTGTCTTTCTAGCAATGCTGGCTTCTCAGCCAACAATAAACCTCTCTTTTGCCATTCAGACTTTTTAGATTCGTGAATTCTTTCATATTAGACCTGTGTATTGAGGGAATTCCCACCCCAATTCTCACAATTCTCTGCACTGCCATTAACTGCATCATAATGGAATTCATATCACAGTTTGTTTAGCTATTTTTTGATAATACAAATGCTTAATTTCTAATTTTTGGCTACCACTTAAAGAACTGCTATAAATATCTTTTACACATATGGGCCTTTCTCTTTCCTTGATTTTTTTAGTAGTAATCTAGCTGGGTCAGTTTAGTAACTTTTGAAACACAGAGTTATTTGCAAAAAGCATTAGTTCCTGACACATACTCTATGCTATATTAATGTTTATTCCTTGCCCATTCTCATAGTTTCAAATGGCAGGACCAATTTATAGTTTTATGAAGAAAACACAAATGTGCCTCTTTCTTCCCAACCCCTTCAGACCTGTTCTTTTCCTTTCAAAAAAGCTTTGATAGATGTGTTGGGGAGTGGTGGTAGTGGTGATGGAGGGGAAATGATAAGGAAGAAGAGGTGGAAAATAAAGTGGATGAAAAAAGTAGTCACTAAGATAAATTGAGATGATCTTGATTTGAAGGTTCTTGGAACTAAATGTCATCTGAATGAAAGCAATTGAGCATACAAATAATACTCCCTGTATTCTTACAGGTCTCTGGCCATGAAGCCAGGCAACCAGTAGTAGTTCTCAGGGGTATTCCTAGTCAGCTACAGAATCCCTGTTGCCACAACAAATTACAGTTCTAGTCTTTGTTCTCTCTAGCTGTGTGACAAGACCTTTCTGGGCCTTTGTTTTGCACTGAATCCTCAGCTGTCATCTCTAAATTGGAGCTCAGGTTTTTGAAAGTCCTAGTGTCCCAAAAGAAGCTTGAAGCAGCCTTAAGACTTGGGGCATGTCATATGAATTTTAGTAAGACATTGCAAGATGTTTTTCATGAAATACTTGTAGACAAGATGGAAGGATGTTTAACAGATAATAGTTCAGGTTCTCTGATTGAAATTGAGTGGTTTGAGTTTTGCTTCTCTTTTCTTGCCCCTGCTACTTTCTTGTAGAACAAAATACACAAAGGCCAGTAAATTGACTTCTGTGTATGTAATAGTAATAGATCTGGCAAATCTACAAACTATGTTATTAGTCGCTGAAAAATGAAGTGGCCTTTGGGTGATACTAAGTGTGCTTTGGGGATTGCTGTAATCCAAGGAATGGCCATATCTATTACTATAACCGAATGGGGATTAATGGGCCTATCGAAAAATATTCCTTCTCCTTCAATTCCTAGTTATAAGGTATCCATTCATGACATGAAAAGACATTTTTCATATGTATATATTTTGTACATTCTGCACATACCTTTGTAATGAACATATTGTCTTTCCCATTAGAAAGTAAACTTTGTGAAGACAGACTTTCACGATTATCTTCAAGCCCTATTGGTTATCATAATGTCAGGCACTTTTGTTGAAATTTATGAAATATATTCATAAGCCTCCTATTTTTCAAATTTGAGTTCAAGACAGTTTTATAGATAATTATAAATGTACTTAAGATCAGAGGATCATGTTTAAAATTTGAAGGTTACATCTAATCCAATCCACTTATTTTACAGATGAGAAAAATTGGGGTTTAAGGAATTTAAATGATTTGTCTTCTAGATAGGCAGGATAAAAGGATACTTGAATTCAAATCGGACCTTGGATTCTTACCAGCAGTGTTATGCTAAGCAAGTCACTTAACCTCAGGTAATTTCCTCATCTTTCAAATGAGGATAATAGTTGTTCCTTCCTTCCTTCCCTCCTTCCCCTCCCTTCCTTTTCTTTTCTTTCCTTTTCCCCTTCTTCCTTCCCCTCCCTTCCTTCCTTTCCTTTTCTTTCCTTTCTCTTCCTTCCCTCCCTCCCTTTCTTCCTTCCTTCTTTTCCCTTTCTCTGTCCACATAGGGACTCTTACCTTTACCTACACATGCTCTTAAAAGTTTTTTTCTTTTGGACCACTGAACCCTCCTAATAGGCCCCAGGCCAAGCCCCATTTGATCATCTTTTGGATCCTGATTGACTCAAATGAATGTAAAAGTAATCATTTCTGCTTTGGCCAAAAACCCTAAGAGTATTCCTCTCCCTGATTTATTTATTTATTTATTTTGACTTGTTAAAAGAGTTTTTTGGCCTCAACTGCCACCTAGCCTAAATGGGTGTGGCCTTAGTCAAACTGAGATCTGTTGAAGATCTTAGCTTTAAAAGACCAAGGTTTCCCACTGCATCCAGAGCCCTCTCCAGTCGTCCTGATCTATATTCGGCCATGAGAAAGAAAAAACAAAAAAAACACCCCCCCCCTCCACCCCCCCCCCAAAAAAAAAAGTCAAATTAGTAATACTTTAATCTGCATTCAGACTCCATGCTTTTTTCTCCAGGTATGGATATCATTTTCCATCATGAGTCTTTTGGAATTATTTTTGATCTGTGTTTTGCTTAAAAGAGCCAAGTCTATCATAGTTGATCATCACACAGTGTTGCTATTATTGTACCTAATGTTCTCCTGGTTCTGCTCACTTCAATCTGTATCAGTTCATGTAAGTCTTAAAAAAAATTTTTTTTAATGACTAATATGGAAATATGTTTAAAATTATTGTACATGTAAGACCTATATCAAATTGCTTGGTGTCTTGGGAAGGGAGGAGGAAAGGGAAAAAAATTTGGAATTCAAAATCCTACAAAAATGAATGTTGAAAAGTATCTTTACATGTAACTGGAAAAATAAAATACTATTGAATCCCCTCCCTCCACACACAAAAAAATGTTATTAGATTATACATGTACATTCATTTTTTAGTTTTCCATATGAGTCATGTTGGGAAAGAAAAATCAAAAAAGGAAAAACCACAAGAAAGGGGGAAAAAGGTGAAAATCGTATGCTTTAATCCACATTCAGTCTCCATAGTTCTTTCTCTGGATGTGGATGGCATTTTCCACACTGAATTGCTGAGAAGAGCTAAGTGTATCATAGCTGATGATCACATAATCTTGTGGTTGCTGAGTACACTGTTTTCTTAGTTCTTCTCGCTTCATGTTCATGTCTTTCTTGGTTTTTCTGGAATCAGCCAACTCATCATTTCTTATAGAACAATAATATTTCATTGTTCTTAGAATATAGAATATTCCATTACTTTCACATATCACAACTTGGCCTTTCTCTAGTTGATGGGCATTCACTTGTTTTCCAATTCTTTGCCACCACAAAAGAGCTGCTACACATTTTTGCACATGTGTGTTCTTTTCATTTTTTTAATGATCTCTGAGTTATAGACCCAGTAGTGATACTGTTGGATCAAAGTATATGCCCAGTTTGATAGCCCTTTGGGCATAGTTTCAAGTTGCTCTCCATAATAGTTGGATTGGTGCATTAGTGTCCCAGTTTTCCCCATTCCCTTCAACATTTATCTTTTTCTGTGATCTTGGCCAATCAGAGAGATGTAAGGTGATACCTCAGTTGTCTTAATTAGCATTTATCTAATCAAAAATGATTCAAAACATTTTTATATGACTATAGATAGCTTTAATTTCTTCACCTGAATATTACCTGTTCATATCCTTTGACCATTTATCAACTGGGGAATGATTTGGATTCTTATAAATTTGACTTAGTTCTTTTATTTTAGAAATGAGCCTTTATTAGAAACACGACTATAAAAATTGTTTTTGAGCTTTCCGCTTTCCTTCTAAGCTTAGTTTCCATTAGTTTTGTTTGTACGAAACCTTTTAGTCAATTATCCATTTTGCATTTTATAATGTTTTTTATCTGCTGTTGGGACATAAAATCTTCTCCACAGATCTGACAGGCAAGCTATTCCTTATTCTTCTAATTTGCTGATATTTTGTGTCTAAATATTATGCCCATTTTGCCCTTGGTTTTTATATATGATGTGAAATGGTCACTTACTAGTTTCTGCCATAGTTTGGTTTTCCAATTTTCCCAGCAGTTTTTGTCAAATATTAAATTCTTATCCCAGAAGCTGGAATCTTAGGGTTTATCAAACAGATTACTATAGTCATTGACTATTGTGTCCTTTGTAGCTAATCTATTCCACTGATCCACCACTCTATTTCTTAGCCAGTACCAAATAGTTTTGATGACAGCCACTTTATAAATATAGTTTTAGATGTGGTAGGGCTAGGCCACCTCTCTTGGCATTTTCTTTCCATAAATTTTCTTGATCATCTTGACCTTTTTTTCTTCCAGATTTTTTTCTAGCTCTATCAAATAATTTTTTGGTAGTTTGGATATGGCACTGGTAAGTAAATTAATTTAGGTATTGTCATTTTTTTTATTAGCTGGGCCTACCTTTAAGCAATTGATATTTTTTCAATTGTTTAGCTCAATAGTGTTTTGCAATTGTATTCATCCTATGTTTGTCTTGGCATGTAAACTCCCAAATTCATTCATATTGTCTATAGTTATGTTAGATGGAATTTCTCTTATCCCTTGTTGCTGGACTTTGTTAGTAATACAAAGACATACTGATGAATTTATATGGCCTTTTAAAAAAATATTCTGTAACTTTGCTAGCTATTTCCAGTAAGTTTTTACCTACTGGATACCATATCTGCAAAAGTAAATTTTATTTTCTCATTCCCTATTCTAATTCCTTCAACTTCTTTTTCTTACTACTACTAAAGCTAACATTTCTACTACAATACTTGATAATAGGCCTCCTACCCATTCTTACTGGATAAATTTCTAGTTCATCCCTATCATATATAATGCTTGCTGAAGGTTTCAGTTAAGATAATCATTTTATGGAAAATTCCACTTACTCCTATGCTTTCTAGTATTTTAAATAGGATTGAAACTATCCCAAGCTTCTTGTGCTGGGATAACCCAGCCTAGGTGCTCCTATGAAGAAATGTTTTCAGGCTAGTGAAAGGGGACTCAAAGGACACAAATTAAAAAATTTGTGACCCTGAGAGTAGATATATGAACTGTAAGAACTAATGGGTATGAAATATATCAAATGATGATGAGTAGATATTTAAGGGCTATTATGTACATCAGTAACTTTTTGAGGTGTATATGACACAATGGAGAATTATACTTCTCACCTGAATAGTCCATTTGCATATGCTAAATAGTATATAAGAATTCCTGTCACACAACTGCTCCTGATGTGCTATGGTTCCTGGACTAGCAATTTGCTTTCTGAAGCCCTCACAGCAGGCCTGCTGCCCTTTAGCCTCCTAAGCTAGGACCAAGCAGCCACAATAGCTGATCTGTGCTATGGCTTAAGAGCATTTTCTGGCTTGCCCAGACACTGTCTGCATTAGTTTGTGCTCCCCTTTTATATACAGACCTTTATCTTAAGGTGAAAAACTTTCATTCTATCTGTCACTCCAAAATCCCTTTAGAAGTTTGATTTAACATTATTTCCAAGAGAAACTGAGGAAGAGGTTGTGCAATTTCCTGACTTTTCTTTGCCATGTTTACTCCATCTCCATCTCTCCAAATCTTACTACAGTTCACATATTGCGGGATCTGACTCCACTGACCTACTGACTTCCTCACACACCATTCCATCTCCTTCATTTTGTAATGACTATCTCCCAAGCCTGGGATGAATTTCTTCTTCATCTCTGCCATCTGAAATCCCTTCAAAGGCCAATTTGCATATGAAGTCTTTCCTCATTCCTCTGATTCAGCCATTAATACATTTGATCTCCCAAAACATATTTCTATATACAAATATATATATTTTCATTAGAATGTAAGCTCTTTGATGGCAGAAACTTAATGGTTTTATCTTTGTATTCCTACCACTTGGCACAGTGGCTAACATATAGTGCTTTAATAAATATTTATTGGTTTGATGATATTAAAAGTATGAAGAAATGTTTTCAGGCTAGTGAAAGGGGACTCAAAGGACACAATTTAAAAAATTTGTGACCCTGAGAGTAGATATATGAACTGTAAGAACTAATGGGTATGAAATATATTAAATGATGATGGATGAGTAGATATTTAAGGGCTATTATGTACATCAGTAACTTTTTGAGGTGTATATGACACAATGGAGAATTATACTTCTCACCTGAATAGTCCATATGCTAAATAGTATATTACTATTATATGTACAGCACAACTGTACATTTTCACAAAATCAGCATTATCATGCCTTTGGTGACAAGGATTTTTTTTTTTTTTTAAGCAGAGTATGTTTGCTGCCTCTTCTCAGCAGGGTCTGACTACTTCTCCCTTTCATATCCCCAAGGAAACAAAAGAATTCTTAACAGATTTTCTTTCTTTGTTGTGAGTCCTCCAAGATAATTCATCAAGGAATAAATAGCATGGGCTATGGGAAGCAGTGTTCCTGGTGCTGTAACATCATGCCCCCTTCTGTTTCCTCCTATTAAGGTGCATTCCAATCACTACAAACACAAATTAGTATCAAAACACTAAAATTTTATTTGTAATCTTGGAACTTGACATGACCTGAGCAAACATTTTAATTTTGTTTATCAAAATACTTCAATTTTCCAGCTGGATCTGGAATTATCTGTATAAGAAAGAAGAAAGCAATTTATTCAGAAGGCTCATTATCATACTCAAAGTACATTCTCTCTTTACCAAAATGGACCATTCAATAGAACTCTATGTCAAGCAATCTTTATGTAATGTGAATTTTCCTGCATGTGGGGAAAGGAGGAAGCCAGGCAGAAAGGGGGAGCCAAAGGGGGAGAGAGTGAGAAGTGGGTCCAGCATATGGTTTAAAGATACATGGGTTCTGGGGAGAGAGAAAAGTGAGACAAGAAAGAGAAATGGGCAGAGGACAGGGACATGACTACAAATGAGAGGATGAAACCATTACAGATGGAAACCAGACAGATATGTGGGCAGGAGCAAAGCAGAGCAAAGGTCTCAAGGGGAGGGGCAAACCTCTCTTGGCACGGCCTTCACTGGCAAGTTTATGTTTGTTTTTTGGGGGTGAGGTGGTATGGTGTGGGAGGCTCTCAAATGTGGAGCAGAGGGACAAGAGTGGGGAGAGAGGAAACAGTCCAGTTCACATAAGATTTTTTTTTTTTTTAATGTGAATTTATGTCAGGGGAGAATTGTCTGTACATTTGTCTTCACATTTGAAAATCACTTAACTGAATAGCTGCCTTTGCTCATTCCTATGACTTAAAACTTATTTTTTTCATATATGATCAAAGGATCATAGGCCTAAAATGGGGAAGGACCTGGGAAGGGCCCCAAGTGTCATATAACTGATGAAGGCACTTGTCCAGGGTCAGAAACACTATTAATACATGGGCACATTTAGCACAGAACAATTAAGTCTCGTTTCTTCATATTTATCCATTTGAAATGCTCCATTAACAGATTTATAATTCGTTTAGTAGATTAACATCTGTATACAAATTCCCTCAATATACTTACAACTCTTCTTTTGGCCACCAGGCTTTCATAGCTTCTTCAGGTTTGATCTAATTAAATCAAGCACATTGATAGAGCATGTCTACAGATGTTAATTTATTTTAAAAGTAATTTCCTCCTAGAAAAAATTTTTGGTTAAGTGATCTGAGTTATCTCAATTTTAATGGGAACATTAGAGTTCTTCTAAATTATAATTTTTGTGGAATAAAAAGGGTCAGTGATTCTCAAAATCTATAACTATTGCCAAACTAAAAATTTAGCACTTAGGGAGAATACCCTGGATGCACTTGCTGTCTATAAATAAATACTTGCTGAAGTATATTCAAGAATAAAAAAGTATTAAGTGCATTGATATCTTAGTATCTAGAAAGAGGTTTCTGATACAATGCTACACTTTGCAATAGTCGTTTGACAAGTTGCATGCAAAGCAAACAATTTATATGACAAATAGACTCTTTCTTAATAGTATTTTTTTAAGGAGTCTTTTGCCTTTGTTAGTGTGTAAGGTACATGTAACTCATTCAAAAATTAATCAAATCCAAGTCATTGTCATATATCTTTAAAGCATACACTAAAATACTTTTTTTGCATTTCATTTGGAATTTTTACTAACTCCATGGAGCTTTGTACTATTTAAAGAGGAACTTGGTATAATGGAAACCAGCTTCCTATGGTTCTGTATATTGCAAAGAATTATATAAATGTGAATTTTTAACCCGTGACATTATCTGGGTGTCAGGAGACTGGATTTGTAGTCCCATATCTGCCATTAACTAACTGTGCCACCTTAGTAGATTGATATTTTCCGTAATAAACAAGCATGAGTTCTACTCTATAGGGAAATTATATTGGATGTAAACAGACTCGAAGATAGTGTAAATTTTAAGTCAAGTCAAATTTTGGCAAGATCTTAGAAGTCTGTATATTCTAGCTCCAATTACCCTCGCTAAAGGGCTAAGAAGTTTTGCCTTCTGACACTGGGGCCCATTAATGAAGTAAGATAGTGCCACCATGAGAAATCACATTCTAAGCTTATCTGATTTTTGCCTTCCATCTACCTTGCTTCCACTCTCAAGTCAAATCAGTTAAACTTACCGTTTCACTACCAGGTTTCCAACCAGCAGGGCAAACTAATGGGAAGGAAAAGCAAGCAATCAAATATTAACTTAAAAAAAAGTTATCTTTGATTTCTTTTTAATTACTGGAACCGAATGCTACTGCTATATAATTACAGAAGAATTCTTCTATGGGGCTGAGCATTCTACTTTTATATAATATTGTTTTCCCTAAGCAAAAAATTTCAGATGCTGAATAAGCCAACAGAAAACTGGCCTATGTTCACAAATGTCAATTTATGTTTAGTTAAAAATTTACAATGAAAAAATGGACCGAATTAAATTCGTTTCAAATATTATTTAGAAAATTTGTTCAAGTAAAATCATTAGAGAATTGAGCTTAGATATTTATATAGAATTCTTACCAAACTGCAAGTCACATAAAGTTAGCACTTTATACCCAATGGCCTGGTTCATTACTCCAGCAAAAAGAATATTTGAAAAACAAAAAGAAACTTCCCCTTTGACCTACGCACTGAATTGTATGTTTAAGGAAATTATGATCTGTACTGTAAGTTAAACAATGTGAGATTTTCATTTAGTTTGGTCACCATTAAACTCCCTAGAGCAAAGGAACTTAATGATAGGTTTCCACTAATTGTCACAAGGAGACTCAAGGAAATTACTATATTTTTGAAAACCAAAACAATGGGTAAATACAAATGAGTGCTCATTAAAACAGTAAGAATATGGCATACTTTTAATTATAGAAACCTAAAGTGAAAAAAAAACTACACTGTCACAAATTTATGGCTACCTTCAGTAATTCTTGAGTGAACAACCCAATTTTAAATTGTGTGGGATTTAAGTAATTGATTCTGATTTTATTTTTTCCCTTGAATTTAGTAGGTAAGAATGTACTAGTAACAATCTGTGAAATGAATTTTCTAAGCAAATTAAACTTATTCTCAAATAATAAAAGTGAATTAGCTCTCAGTTTGAACTACAGCTTAATCAGAAGACTGAAATGACCATATCTAAATTTATTTTTGTGTTGCTATTTTTTAGACTAATAAAATAAAAAGCCTGTGATAGCTTCTAACTCTAAAACAGAAAAGAAAAAGTCACCTTCTCCATGTTTGTCAGTATACTGGAATGCTTGGACCAAACGTAGTGTTTCATCAACTGATCTACCAACAGGAAGATCATTCATTGTAATCTGTCGTAGAATTCCTTTATCATCAATAATGAAAAGACCTCTGAAAATTGAAGAATAGTTAAAAGAAATAAAATTCTTTTTCATTGAAGGCAAATGTTTCTACACTCTAATATCCACAATGGATGACTCAAGAGACAGAATCTAAAACAGTCCTCTGGGACTTTTCTTCTTTAATTGTGTACAAACATCCTACTTTTTAAGTCTCTCTGCTAAGGAATTAATCAACAGATTTCTGTTTTGCATTGGTTATGTGATAGACACTGCAAGTATAAGGACAAAAATCAAACATTTTCCATCTACAGGAAAGGACAGTGAAGTTACATAGACAAGATAAATATATCTTGTAAAAGTGAAAAAAAGTGTCACCCAATAATTTTTATCACCCATTTTATTTAATTTTATCACTAAGAATCTGAAAGCAATATTTATTCTGGAGAAACTCAAGATAATCCTCAAGTACTTACTCTTCTCAATCTCTGACATAAGTGAATCTTCTCTTGTCTTTCTATTTCTTTAGCAACTTTCCTTATCTACTGGGTTTCTCCCTACTCCACTTGAACAAGTCTTCCCTCCCACCCCAGGTTAAGAGAAGGTGTCACTTCTCTTTCTCTGCCAAACTTTTAGAAAACATGTCTATTTGTTGTCCCTAACTTCCTCCCCTCACTTATTAATAAACCCTTTGCAATCTCACTTCCAACTTCCTTTCTCAATTGAAACTGCTTTCTCTAATGTTTTCTCAGTCCTCATCTAATGTGACCTCTCTAAAGCACTGGACAATGATGATTACCCTCTCTTCCTGGATATTCTATCCTTTCTAGAATTTTATGATACATTTTCTTTTATTCCTTCTCTCTTGCTGTTTGACTAGGCCTTCTCTGCCATGTCCTTTGCTGGCTCATCAATGGTAACACTTTGTCTAACTGTCCCAAAGACTTTTGTCCTGGACAACCTTTCTCTCTTCACACTTTCAGCGGCTTCATCAACTTGCATGTATTTAATTGTTATTTCTATGCAAATCAATTATTAATCAACATACCATTTATTAAGCACTTATGATGAGCCAGGCACTATGTTAAGCATTGAGGATACAAAGAAAGGCTAAAACACAGTAGTCCCTGCTTTCTAACAGGGACACGTACATAAAAATAAAATATAAACAATATATTTATTTATATTATGAGTAGAAGGAAGTTGAGGGAAAGAGATTCAATTTGAACTGAGTAAGAGAGATATCAAGAGGAAGCACAGTCAATATAAAAGCTTGGAGACTACAATGGAACCATTTACCATGTGAAATGAAGAATTTTATTAATCTGCCTGGATTAATATTTTTCTTTCTAGTAATTTCATTTACTAATTAGTTTACTATTAGTTCACTACTAACAATTTACTCCTAATTTTGATTCTTCAAGAATGTATAATTTATCAGTAAAAGTATTTCCTGCAATGAAGCAGAATTTCACCCTATCTGTAACTTAGGAAAGTGTTTAAGAATTGATGTGCTAAATAAAATATTCAATACCATACGCCTGACTTGGCTAGGATAATCCTTAGACACCCAGTCCACAGTGAGAATGCAGTCTTTCCTGCAGAAGTCTGTGGACTAGGTGTCTAAGGATTATGAATGTATGATTATATCTGTCTCTATATATGTAGATATATGAAGCCTGCCTCTGCTATGATAGTTTTGGAAAACCTAGAGTCATGCACACATTAGGATGAGCCATTGGGATAGGAATAAAGATACATCATAGTTACAACAGCAGTGGCTAGAATTTATATATAGCACTTTAAGGTTTATAAATATCAATCTCACTTTATGCTTAAAACCCCAAGAAATAAATGCAACTGTTATCCCCATTCCATAGATGAGGAAACAGACTGGCTATATGACTTATGAAATTAACCCCTATTAAAGTTGGGAGTTTCCACTCCTTCAGTGATACATATATGATATGATATAGATAGTAAAGACTGTACTCTAAATAACAATCTACAATACCCATGAGGCAGGAGAAGTAAAAAAAAAAAAAAAATCCTTAATTTTTATTGGAAAAATAATTTACAAATGTTATTAAAATGTTACAGTGTTATCTTCCTATACATGGAAGACATCACTGGCTGCTCAGAAACCTTGTAATTGGAAATTAAAGAGTGACACAAAATTAACTGACAAAAGAACCTAATCTTAAAACTGGCACAACCCTTCTCAGCAAAGTTAATCTGAAGGATTGACTGCTGCCACTGCAATGTACAATTCAAAAATAATTTCTACTTACAAATCCAAATTAAATCCTTTGAAGATTATTATCCTGGGATTGCTAGGTGGTGCAGTGGATAGAGCACTGGCTTCAGAGTCAGGAGAACCTGAGTTCAAATTCAGCTTCGAACACTTGATACTAATTGTGTGACCCTGGATAAGTCACTATTCTCCCCCTGCTTTCCCCCGCCCCCCAGATTATTGATTTAATGATGTTTTAACCAATTTTTTTTTGAAAATTATTTACTTAACATTAACATTATAGGCCTAGTGAAAACTGTTTTAATGACTTCTCTTAAATTTTCATCCATATCAGAGGAGTTGGTTTTATTATTTCAGTATGCAGTATATGTATATTATATATGCACATACAAATAATTGAAATGGCTTATTTCTTCACATATCTACTATATGGAGACAGATATAATCATACATTCATACAACATTCCTAAAGCATTTACAGCAGCCTTAAAGATGTAAATTATTTTTTTTAAACAAACTTTGTTATCCACTAAACCAAATAAAATTCATTTTAAGAAAAGTAGAGTAGGAAATAAATTTGGAAGGAAGTACCTAAGAGTGTGACCTGAGTCCTCCAGATAAACTCCATAATCTTTTGAAATTTGATGGGTCAAATCTGAAAGAAGTGGAATCTTCATTGGTCCAAGACCACCTTGTTTCCGAGGGGTATTAATCCTTAAAAAAAAAAAAAAAAAATCCAGTATATATTTCTTATAGATTATGATTCTCATCAGCTAAAAACAGTTAAATACCACGGTGTTTCTACTAAATAATCACCTCTATTTAGAGGTGAAAAGGATTTGGAGGTCCAACCCTTCATTTTAGCAATAAGTAATTCATTTTAGTAATTTGCCAAATTCAGAAAAGGAAGAGCTGGGATTTGAACTCAGGTTTAGCATTTTCAACTGGACAATGTTGCCTCCCTAAAAAAGTTTATCAATAAAATGACAAATTTCAAAGATACTTTTTCTCTCAGCTCAAGGTCACAAATCAAATACAGGCACAATTTTAAAACTCCAGCATTTTCCCTCATCAACATCATATTTTTCCTTCTTTAAAAGTACAGTTTAATTATCTTTTTCTCTTCTCCCCACCTTTACTGGAAAAAAAATTATATATAATATACAGTTAAACAAAACAAGCAAAACTTGTGTTACACTTCTATCATACTTTTTGCCCCTTCTTATTCCCCTAGCTTTCTTTTCTGAAAATGGCTCTCTTATCACTGAATTTACCCCCTCCTTTTGGAGAGGCTTGATCCACTTCCACATTGGCCACATTCAAAAATATTTTATCTTTTCATAAATTTTGCATTTAATCCACTTTTGCCATTTAAAAAGTCAATAGTCTTCTTAGGCATTCATATTTTAATTTGATTAGATCAGTAGTTCATTTTCCACTTTATAAATCAATTACTGAATATTCTGATATAAAACCTTAAGTACATTTTTATTGCCGTAAAGGAATCAGATCTACAAATTAATAGGTAATTTAAAAAAAACAAAAAACATGTAAAGGCAAAACACATACCATGCTAAATGGGTAAACTGTGAATCAACAGAGCATGCAACCACCTCTGTATTTATTGCTTTGAATTCTTCAATTCTATCACCAAAAGCGATAATTTCAGTAGGACACACAAAAGTGCTGAAAGATGGAAAAAAAAAAAAAAAAAAGAAAAAGCAATTCAGTTTTCTCAGAAATTATTCATATTTGTTTAGTATCAAAACAATTTCCATTTTCTTCAGAACATTCTCTAGATTCTAAGAGGCCTAATATACAGTAAAATATCAGTTTCTGATATATGAAATTACTACACACAGTAATCAATTTAGAAGATACTTCTGATTGATGATTCCAGAAACTTTTATATACCAGAATTTATTAGAGATGACCAATTGACACTTCCTTCAAGAATCCTAGAACTTATTTCAATATCCTACAAAAGCCACCTCTCTTCTTCCCCACCTTCATTTCTCTGTGATTCAGTGATGACATTTTCTTACTGTTCTTTGAACAAGACACTTCATGTCCTGACTGGGCATTTCACCAGCTGTTTCCCCATGCATACAATGTTCTCCCTCTTCAAAACTCTGCCTTCTGGCTTCCCACCTTTTACAGAAAAGACTTTCCTAATCCTTCTTAATGATAATTTTTCTCTGCTGATTGTTTTCCAGTGTACCTTGTATATACAGTCTGTTCATACTTGGATTATTTGCAAACCATCTCTAGCAATTGATTATGAGCTCCGTGAGAGGAGGAACTCTCTTTAATTTTTCTTTGTATCCCTAGTGATTTGAACAGTGCTTAAAACTTAATATTTGACTACTACAAAGAACTTATCCAGCTTCTAGGTAATTAAAGAGTTTTTACAACCCTTTGTCTTCCCCAAAAGCTATTTCTCTCCTCACTGGGAGAAATACTGGGTATATTGAGGAGTGAATTGTTTCCTTTACTCAATTTAAATTTTCCAGTATTTTGGTTTCTCAGGCTGATTTCCCCAAATGACTTAGGGCAGATAAACAAAAACAGTGGCAGAAAAAAGGCCTGACATTTCATCACTTTGTTGAAAGCCACAAAACATAACTTTTGGGACAAAACCTCAAGACTCTTTCCAGGTAACATGTTGAGGATAGGAGAACTGACATGTTTTGTACTTGTAGAATAATAACTACTTGTTTCCCATTGAGTTTTTTAAAAACAAATCAGAATTGCAAACATATTTCCGTTGTCTTAGTCTACTTTTAAAAAATTTATTTTACCAATCCAAGGTGGGTTTTTTTGGGGGGAGGGTGGTGTTTTGCCCTTATAGTAAAATCAACTGAGTCTTCTCACTTAAGGAATTCTAAACGTTTTTTTCCTATTTAATCCATAAATTAGCTTTAACAGGAGAACCTGATTGCTAAATTTTCAGGGCGAGATTTACACTTCAAAAATTGGCAACTGGTACAATTCTGGGCTCGATTTATTGCTTTGCTACTTTAAAGTGCTAATAATGCAGATTGTATTTTAAAATATGTAGCACCAGGAGAGCTTGTTTGCTAAACATTTACCAGCACACCCCTATTTTGTGCGTTCATATATAGGTATTTTTCAGTTTGAGTTTTTACTTGATTGCCATATTACACACTGCAGTTGTTCACATGTTACTTTAATTAGAAATTTTTTCTTACAGATCTGTTCAGCTAAACAGCTTAATAAAGTTGATTTGGTAGAATTCATGGTGAAATGCCAAATCTTCCCAATTTGGAGGAATCTAAGGAGGAACCAATAGAGATGGGCTTATGTAGTCTCCCAGTAAGCTTAAACTGTACTGAAGAAGTTCCAAATGAATTCTAATGAAATGGTAACATTAATTTGTTGCAGATATGCCAAGAAGCATTTTTCTATTTCCTTTTTTAGCATCATAAAAAAAAAATCAATGAATTGTAATTTTGCCAATATAGGTACTCCCTCTATGGATTTTGATTTAAAAAAATCCCTCAATATGGCTTAGATGGTCTTTCAAATTGCAAGGCTGAAAAGCACATCATTCTGAAGCCTATATGGTGATGACTCTATCAGAAGTTAGCTCAGCTAACATCTGACAATATGCAATCCATCACTAAGTCTAAACTCAAACCTTCTTTAACTTATGCTCCTCTGGCATGAACTTTAAGAAACCAGAATCAGCTCCATGCCATAAGGAAGCACTTTAAAAAGACTTTTATGGAATATTAGAAAGTAATTGTATTCAAATAGCAAACCTGGAGTTATTTTTGCGTACTCTTATTTTCATGGAGTTTGAAAATATCATACTTGGGCATACTCTTGGCAGAAAACTAAAGCTCAGGTAAAGTCACTAAATTAAGCGACATGCTCATAGTTACATGACTTGTTACAACTGGGATTCAAAATCTCCCTGTGAACTCTTAAGCTCAATTTCTCTTTCCTCTAACGTATTTTAATAATTGTGAATAACAATGCTGTAGTTAGAGTAAGTTAGGATATTGGAATTACTGTGTTTGAGTTTGCATCATTTCCAAAAGCTGAATGTTGAGAAAAACTTCTGGTTAACTGACATGAGATTTCTGCTTTACTGGATACTAATTAATTGAAGTTTTGATGTATAATACTTTGGAGAGTCTTACTTACAAGTCAAGTGGATAGAAGAAGAAAACCAAATATTTTCCTCGATAATCAGTTAGTTTGAGCTCCTTAAATTCTCCATTTATCACAGCCGTTCCTTCCCAATAAGGTGCTGACTTCGAAACTTGAAAAAAAAAAAAAAAAGAAATTGCACACATAGTTAATCTGAAAGGTTATGTCACACAGAGAATTGCAGGAGAAATTGCCTGAGGCTGCTTCTTAGAAAATCATCTTTCATACTAATGAATACTTCTGACACAAAACAAGGCGTACAGTGTTACAGAAGACTGGGTGACAAGTTTCAAATGCTTGTTTTTTGGAAGAGGGCTCTAGGTCTATGAGAGATTTCCAGAATTTAGTTAACAATCATTATTACTTGATAACACTTATCAGAATGTTAAAACGTCATTAAAATAAATAATGAATAAATTAGATAGCTGTTTGGTTTCTGAAGGCTAACAAGACAATGATGTTTCCCTGAAATTTCTGGAAAGCAAGAGAATATGTTTTCAGTATAGCACCCAAAATTTGACAGGTTTTCAGCAAATATTGATAAACAGGTGCTGTAAGTAGGAAGAGGGCTTAAACATAATTTTTGATCCATTTTTTCTACTTTCCAAAGCTAGTACCTATTTATAAAATTTTCTAAAATGGCAGTTTCAAGGATAGGCAAAGAGACTCTCAAATAGCAGATTTGAACTGAATTTTATGTTTTGTGCTAAGAAAGATTTCTGAGTATTAAAAGAATTATTATAATGATCAAATTATCAAAATAAGGAGTCAGTAGGGATCAAAACACGGGGATGCTCATGTGATTAATGAAAATTACCTAGGTGATTAAAAAAAAGAGAGAAAAAAATTGTTAACTTTTGTTCAGTAAGTTTTGATTTTTACAAAGTCAGGTTTGCCTGTATCATTACTTGAATATATATGTACTTGGAAAAACTGTGCAGACATTCAGAGTCAAGTTATATATATGAACTGAACTCCAGCTACAGCTCTTTGAAGAATAAATTTGTTAAGTACCTATTTAGAAATGAAGCAAATACATAAAAGTAAAAATGTGTTTTCAGGCAAACAGGAAACTTTTTTTGGTTTTCATGAGAAGTCATGGATTGGTATAATTTGTTTAGTAAATGCCTAGATGCCACAAACATCTTAAGGTACCTTACTAGGCTAAAAAAAAATTCAGTAAGATTTGGAAATTATAACTGTTCAGAAGTGACAGCAATTTTTTTCAAAATGAAAGCCATAAATACAAATATAGATTCATTTTGCTTGTGGAATAATGACAAGGGATCTGATATAACAAGATTTATAAAAATTTTCTTAAAATTTAAGTGTGTATGTCTACATTATTTCAAAGATCTTTTAATTACTGATGTGGGAAGTCCCTTCAGTGTAGACAGCATTCCCTCAATAATATATATTGTCTTTGAAATTTACTGTAACTGAAAAATGTATCATTCAGCAAAACTGGTGATGAATTTCCCTGAACTTAGAAAAATTACCAGGCTTAACTCTTGAGAAATCAAGGGTCCTGGGTCCTCTCCATGCCATGCCATTCCATTCCATCAAAGTATGATTTTATTGGAAGCATGCAATTATACAGAATTTATCATATGCATAACTTGAAAGTAAAAGTTTTTAGAAAGCAAAATGATAGTATCAGTTTAAATTTTTGGATCTGTATCAGTTCAGATTTGTCTCTGATTACATTTATAACTGCAATTTGGGAATATAGCCACTTGGTGATGGTAATCATAACAACTCACATTTAGACTAATTTTAAGGTTTGCAAAATATCTTAAGCAATTGTTTCCACTTACAAAGCATATGATTTTTCTAAACTTAAAAGAGTGTCTCTCAGATATAGTTCTCGTGGATTTAATCAAGATTTTTAATCAATCCATAAAACATTTGTTAAGTGACTTCTGCAATGCGCTGGTCGAATAAATAAATACACATATTTACCTTTGATGTTTAATTTTATCAAAAACACTAAAAATGATAGTCTTTCCTCAAAGCGTTAGTCTTAAAATCTCTTAACGGGGCATACAATCTTTTTCTCCTGACTTGCATATAATATCACTGACGTGTCCTTTTTAAAGTAAGCTAGAAAGGCAAATAGTCAAATTGGCTGGGAACAAAGGTGTATGAACCTAAATTTAATGCAATTTACCCATTCCATTTCCTCTTCCACTGGTTCCTTAAGAGTACTATATTAGTTTTGGGAAACACAAAAAAAGCTGTTAAGAAACATTAAAGTTATTGGTCTGAAAAGGAAAAATTTTATTGCTCATAGATAACAGGAAAGAACATTTGAAGCTGAAAAAGAACCTAGAGGCTCTAATCCAATCACCCTGACTAGTTATTGTTACTACTACTACCACCATTACTACTACTACTACTACATCATCACTACCACTATCACAAATTTAGAACTAGACAGGAATTTAGAGACTGACTAATCCAACCCCTTTATTTTGCAGGTGGGGAAACTGAGGGCCAGTGGCAAAGCAATTTGCCCAATGTCACTCAAACACCAAGTGACACAAATCAGATTAGCCCCTATCTTTAAATTTCCGCTAGCGTGCTCTTTCTTTTTGTCCTAGAATACAATGGCACGTGTAAAACTTATTCTAAACCCGGGATGGGGCACAGATTTAAAACTCCATAAGAAGCTAACAACAGGCCCGGGGGTCAATCAGGTCGCGGGACTCGGGGCCTGCGGTGGGTTCATTAAGGAAATGTTCACATGTCTCAACATCCTTTGCGCTTCCCCAAATCAGAGTCTGGCCGCGCAGACCGTGCTGCGGTTTGGGGGTGCAGTCCCACATCCAAGGGCCCCGCCCGTGAGGGTCCAGCACTGACACCCCCCACCCTCCCCCCGGACTGAGGCAGCACCTACTCTTAGCCTTGCTGAGGTGCAGAGAGTGGTCCGATACCGGCACGCGGGCCGCCTCCCCCGGGTACACTTGACCTCCGGCGTAGAAATGGCACTCGCCTTCGGGGGCCCGGGGCCGCTGCTGCTCGTCGGGCTCCTTGGCAGTCTTGCCCCTCACGGCCGCAGCCTGCAGCAGCAGCAGCACCACCATCAGCAGCAGCGCGGCCTCCCCCCGCCCGCGGCGGCGCAGCCCACGGGGTCGGACCCAGTCCTCCATGGCCACGCAAGACAAGCGCCTCTGCACGTTCGCGTCTACCCGCCCGCTCGCTCGCCGCGCTGTGGGTGCGCGCGCAACCGGGCGGGCCCTTGTGGAGAAGTGCTGGGGGCTGCAAGCACAGGACCTGTGGCCTCGGTCTGGATTGCTGCTCCCGGCCCTTGGCCCGGGAAGGGATAAAAGAAAGGGGCGGGGAGCTCTGCGAGGCCACCGCGTCTGAGCGACGTGTCAATGCCTGGAAGGCGCGTTCTCGGGACCCGCTTCTCACCCCTTCCTTCCCCCCTTTCTCATCCCTACTATGTGGGCGCCTCGGCCTGGACCGGGAAGGTAAAAGGCTCGGTCCAGAGGCGCTCACCCTGGTTTGGTGCTTACTAGGCGCTTAAAAGCCTTTTGACTACTGATGTCTTTGGCAGCTTTAGGAGCCCTGCGGTCAAACACCCCGGGAATGAGCTTGCTGCCTTCTTTGTACGTGCACAGTGCGCGGCACAGTAGGCTCTTAAACGTCCATCTATTCATGCTATCCCAAACCAGAACAACTCTATCATCGTCTTTTCCTCTGCATTTGCCATCCTTCTGTCTTTGTTTCTTAGCGTTAAGCCAAAGCTGCCTGGCACCTAAGACGCCATCCCGCCCAACCTGTTTATTTTACAGAAGACCTCCAACTCTTTTCGAAGTTAAGGGACTAGCTACGGGTCAGAACGTAGCAGGTGGCACTTAGGCTATTACTAATAGCATTTACAAAGTATAATAAGGTTGTAGAGTGCTTTACAAAGAATGCATTTGATCCTTAATCCCGGGAGGTAGGTGCCGTTATCCTCATTTTACAGATGAAGAAACTGAGGCAGACGGTGACTCCCATTGCTGAGAAGTCTTCCTACTCCAGCTCTAGTACTCTATCTGGTATTATTTAGCTACTGTATTCAAACCCAGTCCTCCGATTTCAGAACTGATCCTCTTGGAATAGTTTAAGAAGGATATTCATTTCCAGTGGTCACTTTTAGAAGTAAAAATGCCAAATAATACAAAATTATAAATACATGGAAAGAACCAATAGAAGGCAACCTAATGGGATAGCAAAGATTTCTTTTGAGAAAAGCTGTCCCAGTGATTTACTCAATGGAGAAAAGAATTCTGTGTAAACCAAGATTCCATAATTGCAGTAACTATAGCTCCAAGTTGTATCTATCTTTTCAACTATTAATGTTGGCTGACTTTTTACATAGTGTTTTGTGAAAATGGATACCTTGATTTGCTTGAATTCCCCCAAATGCCTGTTTACAGCTTTAAGACAAAGTACCTTATATGATCTCATTTTATTACAGGGTTGTTTGGTGGGTCATATGAGGAGGCCAGTGCTGACATGAGCATAACGGAAGATGCTCTTTGGGATATGGTTTTGAAGTCCTTCTCCAAAATATAATCAACCCCACTATTGAGGGTTGAAAATTGGAATTATATCATTCTAATCTCATACCTTTCTATTAGACATTGCCTTATTTTCTTAACTTTTTTTTTTTTTTTTAATTTGAGGATTGTTGTTGACACTTTAGTGAGAATATATTTATCTGAACTTCTTCGACTGAAAGGACTACACTTCCCTAAGGGGATCTTTTGCCACAGGAAAGGAGCCTTGAAGGCTCAAAAGAGATTTTCTTTCCTTACACAGTTGAGGTAAACTTGCCCAGTCATGGTACAAATGACCAAAAATAGTCCAAGTCTTCTAATTACAAGTGTTTTTCTTCCTAAGTCCCAATTTTGCCTTGGGCTAGCCTTGAATGTAGATATTGGATTAGATAATGTCCAAGATTTCTTTCAGCTCTTGATTCAATGCTGTACTTTTGCTCTATTGTATTTGCTTAGTAACTTTCATACATATCTAGATAACATTCCCTTCTCAATTATCCTTGACCTAGAAGTTCTCAGGTGCTACCCAATATCTGTTGTCTCCTGTCCCTCCCTCGATAGTGTTCAGGAGAACCAAACTTTTTGAAGGTTAAGGGAGAAGGGGATAAAGAGATTATTAGGACAGGAAGACTTATGGGTTCTTACCTAAGACACCTTCAGGCAATTCTTCAGCCTCATGGGTGCCATAGACAGGGGCTCTCTGGCGCTGTAACTCACGTTCCCTTTCCCGCTCCCACTCCTGTCCCTCTCTTCCTTCCTGGTCCACATAGAGAGGGAGTGGGGATCTGGGAGGTCGGCTCTGGAGTCCAGGGGTTCGGCCGAGGCCGGCTCCTCGATGACGGCTTCGGTGCTCCAGGGTTACCACAGAGTGATAACACTGGTGTCAGTGGAAACAGTTTGAACGTGGGCACGAATTAATGTTTAGGAATCCCCCAGGAGGAGGTTTAGCCTTATGGACAGTTTTGCCTCCTTGCTTCTCCACTGTCTTGTCCCAAAAAATAAGGGTTCCTTTCAGCATCGATTACTGGTTATTGCTCTGAAGACCCTCTCAGACCAAGGCTAACCTTGCCATCCCATAGAGTCACTGTGGAAACAGGGCCGAGTCAGAACTCTAAGCTCCTCTCTGATTCCATTCTGGCTGTTCCTCTTAACTGCCACATTGCTGTGACCCAGAACTAAACCATCCATCAATCCATATTAAGTGTCATATATTTACTATATATGCAAGCCAAATTCTGTTTGAGTGGGTGATAGCTAAGGAAGGGCCATTTCCCTCAAGGGTTTTACAGTCTAAGTGGGAAAACATGAATGGCCAGTCATTTTTGCAGCTTATGTTGGAAGTGGGTAGCAGGAATATAGTATTAAGAAAAACGAAAATGTATATATGTATATGTGTGTGTATGTATATACACATAGTTGCAGAGATAGGGAGTGGACTTATGATATTATTGATAGAGAATTCCTACATGAGAAAACTCTACCCACCAATGTAGGATGATGCCTTTTCTGCAATGTAGAGCCTTAGAGAGCTGCATAGCTTGTTAGGCCAGAGTTGCAGGACCTATGCTTGTCAGAGACAGGACTTGAACTCATATCTTTCTGCAATGGGTATACTGCCTTTTAAAAACACACACACACATGCATATGCACACACATACATTGTGTGCATCTATATGTATATACATAGGAAATTTTCTATTTAATTTATAGTTTAGCGAGAATATTTGGCTCCAGTTTACCTTTCCAACTTTATTATATATTACTTCCCTCCCTACCCTGTCCCCCATATTCTAGAATCTGGCCAAACTAATCTTCTTTATGTTCCTTATATTTGATACTCCCATGATTTCTCCTATGTTAAGTGAATGTCTAAATTTCTCCATAAGTTTATGGTCTTGGGATAGCCAGGTCCTGGGCAAGTAACTTAATAAACAATTGTCTCAAAATAAAAGTGTATGGTTTTAATCATATATAAAGTAAGTAGTTATCAGTGGGGTGATTTGAAAGACTCCAGGAAGATTCTCTTACTAATAATATCTTCTCTATCTGCCTGACCTAGAATTCTATAATTAGATATTAATTTAGTCTCTTAAAATCTAAAATTGGGAGTAGTAATATAGCATTTTTTTCCAGCAAATAGTTATTTAATATCTACTTAATAATCAACTTAAAAAGTCTCATAGTTCCCTCTTTTGAATATAAGGTACTTGAAGTTAGGGTCTATCTTTTTTGCTTGAATTTATAGTCTTAATTTCTTAACACAGTGTTTGACATACAATAAATGCCATTTGTCTCTGTCTCTGTGTTTGTCCCTTATTTATCTATCATCAGTCATTTATTTGTCATCATCAATCATAAGTCTATCACCCATTTTTTGGTTAATCACTCATCTATCAACCAATATTCATCCATCTAGGCACTACATGGATTAAAGTCTTACTTTATATAAAAAGTCTTTCCTAGGCCTCTTCATTGCTAATGCCTTCTTTCTGATGTTCCTGTTTAGAGCTTGTTTGCATTTGACTGTTTGCATGTTTTCTCCCCCATTAGACTGGGATCTTTTCAAGAGTAGTGGCTCTTTTGCCTTTCTTTCTATCCCCAGATGCCTGATACATCATAGTCACTTTACACATGCTTCATTAGATTTAATGTGTATTTAATTCTTAGATCCCTAAATCAGATGAGAGAAGTGAACTAGAGGATTTGGTGTGAACTTGATTAAGTCACTTAATTGACAAAGTGTAGCTTCCTTATTTTTGAAGCTGGTGGCTCTGAATTCTCTCTTCCCCTACTTCCTCCCCGCTCCCCTTCTCCCCCCATTTCTGAGGATATCTTTGTAATCAGAAAAATTTTAGAGAGAAGGAAATGGCTAGAAGATAATTTACGAGACACTACCCCTAGGGAGATTAGAGAAAACCTAGAGAAAGAGGGAAAGTAGAAGCTGCTCTGCACAGAAAGCCAAGGAGATTAAAAGGGGTCAAATGATGTATGATATTGGATTTTTCTATTCTTTTCCTGGGTTTTTTTTTCCCCTACTGCTTCTTTCACAATCTTTTTTCTCTGACATTGTAGGAGTGTCCTTTAAGATGGTAGTGCCAGAAGTATAGACTAAGTATATGTGGCATAATTGGCAAAAGGGAATCGAACTATCCCGAAACAACATCCAACAGCCAACAGAACTCCCATATATCTGGTCTGCAGGAGGATAAACTGAAACAGTCTTCTCTTGTTATTTATCTATAATCCTGAGATAAAGAAAGCATTCTCTTTCTTCTAAACCTTTTCCATGAGTCATCAGTGAGTATAGTAGGAATTGATTCTCTCTGTCCCAGAGAATCTGGGAGGACAACTTAAAGGTGAGCCAGGAGTTGACTAGAGATGAATCTTTCCCTCCTTTATTCTATCTCCAATAAGCTGTATGATTGAGCTTGCTAATATTTTGAACCTTTGAAAGTAGGGAATAGTGAACAGAGAAAGCAGATAGGATAGAAGTTCATGAATTAGATTATAGATAATGATTTAATATTCTAATACCTTGAGCAATATTGCGTTCAGTCCCCTAGATTGATTTCAGTCTTTGTTAGACAAGGGGTAATCTAGGGTCCAATGGTGATATACTGTTACCTTTAGGAAAGGACTATATTTTAGAGGGACTAGAAAATAATTTACAAGTTATTAGACAAGTAGGCCAGCACCTGGTGAGTAATTCAGATATTATATGTCCTGTCTGGAAAATTAATATTGTTTTTCTATATAGGTTGGAACAATGGCAGGTTTTCCTTCATAAGGCCAATTACAGAATCTCTGATAGCCTGGATAAACCAAGTGTTTGGAGGACCCTGCCAATAACAGGACACTGAATAGAAAAAAACACTCTTCAGAAGGTTCAGTTCACACTGAGACCTGACTTAGCCCCCTGCTGTTAAAGGTTCCTCACATAAAAACTGGCCTTAACCAAATGTATCAGTCAAACATCAGTAATAACTGTGTTGTGCCACCTATACTCATTTGCCCACTTGGAAGGGCAAGTGGTGGAGACAAAGCCAATAAGCCAGTTGAACCTGACACAGTGGGTTCCATGTTAGTCAAATAAGACGTGTCCAAAAGCCTGGTTACCCTAAATAGTACGTGGGCCATTTTCAGCCCAGGAATTTTAGGATATTTCTAGTTCAGGGAAACCTGCCATTGTTGCACTCTGAAATCCCTTTCATTTCTCTGATCTTGAGATTCTAAGTTCCCTTCAGTTCATATTTCTGCTGACCAAGAAAGGTATCTTTTTATTCTTAGTCCTTGGGATCCCTGGATCCTGCTTTTTCTTCTGGTAATTTTTCATTGCATACTTATGTAATGGGCTGAAGCTCTTGAGTCATTGCACTGAGGTCCCAAGTGCTTGAGGCTTATTAGCAATTGGACAATACTCTATTAATATATGCTTGGAGAAAGAATGGTCCTGCCCACTCTCTGTGCAAGTTTGATGTGTTGTATAGGAGAGGATTTGGTGGGTGAAGTGTGAGAGCCAGAGGCACTGCTGGCCAGATTCATATCGGGATTGCTCTCACTTCCTATCGCCATTCCCCTTCACCTCTGCAAAGAATAAAGATCAAGCATTTTCCCTTATTCTGACTTCCTGACTCTGGCTGATTTTAAAATACACGGTCATCACATACTTCTTCCATTCCTGCCCCACCAGACTAAATCCCTACCTCTCTGCCAATTTGGAAAAGAGGCAAACTGTAATGGGCTGAAACTGAGCAGACGCACTTGGGCAGCCGAGCACTTAAGACTAATTACTTATTGGATAATACTTTATTAGCATATGTTTGGAAAATGGTCCGCCCCACTATCCTGTGCTGGCTTGATCTGCTGGTGTATACAGAGGATGGTAGGAGGGATTAGAGGTTGAAGTAAGAGAAGCGAGAGTGACTTCTGGCCAGGAGAGGAAGGTGGAGATTCCTGTGTCCATTCCTCTCACTTGGACAAAGAATAAAGATCAAGTACTTTTGCTTATCCTGACTCTGGATGATTCTAAGGTATCCAGGGTGCTAACTCAGTCTTTACATTTGGTGCCTAATGTGGGACCAAGGACCCTACTTGGGTCTCTGGTGGCCAGGTAATTGGGTGAGTATTTTAATAGACAAACAGGGAACTTACTTTGTTAAGGGCCAAACTAGTAACCTTTTGTAGCTGAAATGGGGCAGATGTTAGGAAAAGATTCTCCCCCGTTCCTCCCCCTCCATCCCCCCCCTACCTCCACCCACCCCAACCCTCATCCCGAAGAGATTCTATAGAAAGCATACTTAAGTTGATCAAGTCTTGATACAAATGCTAATGAGGTTTGCAGAAGAATTATACTAGGACTATGCAAAGATGCTCCTTTAGAGGAGATCATAAGATGCTGTGCCACAGTGGGCACAAATGCCTTTTATAGCCAGGCTATGATGCAGACTTCCCAAAATCCAAACATGGGGAGACAGGGCCCCTTTTGGCAAGGGACTTCAAGAGAGATTCATCAATTCTTTCAATGTGGTAAAGTAAGGCATCTGCAAGTTCAATGTTGGCATAGAGACAGAATGAGAAAACAGGGTGGGAGAACAAGACCCAAAACCCATGTCCAAAATGCAACAGAGGCTTCCATTGGGCCTCAGAATATAGTCTGATTCAGGGAAACAGGATGAGGGGCCCAGCTCCAGGGCCCAAGGCAAAAAACACTTGGGGCATGATGGCAGCCGATGGTGCACCCAGAGAGTGCCTAGAAGTCTAGTACCCAGACATGACCAATCAGCCAGGAAGCCATATGATGGGAGAAGGGGAATTACACAATCAATCAACCAGGAAACAACCTGATGGGAGAAAGGGATTACAGTTAGGGAGAATAGAATTGTATGTATCTGGGACTACTGAGATATCCCCTGGAGAGGTGAAATCTGTTCCTCTCCAGACTATGGATCCCTTTCCTCCAGGCACAGTACGCTTGACCATTTCACATCCTGAGAGTACTTACAAAACAATCCATCCACACACTGATGTGGGAAACAGGGGAAACAGTGTAGATAATATCCAGTCACTAATACAGGTAGACAATGTGTGACTTATCAAACAGGAGAAGTAGTAGCATCAGGTTTACTGATACAGAATCCTAATAAGTCTATCAACTGATAGTTGTCCAGATTCTGACTCCAAGCAACCAAATCCAGGAATATTCTGGACTGCAGCTGTGACAGCTGACCAATCTATGCTCACTATCTATATAAATGGCATACAATTAGAAGGATTGGTAGATACTGGTGCAGATCATACAGTTATTAGAGGTGCCAACTGGCCCAGTCACAGGCCAAAGATTAAGGCAGATACCTAAAGCAGATCAATAGCAGCTGAAGTTAGTGCTATCCCTTTGAGATGGACTTTTGAAGATGAAACAGGAGTTTTTAGTCCTTTTATAGTTGAAAAAATCTCCATCAATGTGGGGAAGAGACATTTTACAATAATTAGGATTACAAATGAGTACTTCAGTTTTTTTAGGCAGGGCTGCTGTTGAAGACCTGCCAACACTTCTACCTGTTCCTATTCAATGGAAAACTGATACAACAGTGTGGATAAAACAGTGGCCCTTAGCCAAAGATAAAATTACTTATTAGATATAGTACAGGAGCAACTTGACCAAGGACACTTATAACCTTCTCTAAGTCCTTGGAATTTCCCAGTATTTGTTGTAAGAAAGAAATCTGGAAAATGGAGGATGTTGACTGATTTAAGAAAGGTAAATGAACAGATGGAAACTATGGGAACTCTTCAGCCTGGACTTCCATCTCCTACTCAATTGTCTAGACATTGTTATAGACGTTAAGGATTGTTTCTATTCTATCCCTCTAGATAAGGAGGATTTGAAAAGGTTTGCCTTTTCAGTGCCCAGCATTAATTTAGCTGAGCCTTATAAAAGATCTGAATGGACAGTTTTGCCACAGGGAATGAAAAACAGCCCCACTATGTGTCAAATGTATGTTGCTGCTAACTCTTACTCCAGTAAGAAAAATATTTCCAAAAGTTATGTTATTACATTACATGGATGATATATTGGGATGTGCACCTGAGGAACAAATGTTAGAAGCATGTCTACAAAAGAACATAGAAACACTGAGGAACTACAAATTGTACATAGCCCCAGAAAAAATTCAAAGACATGCTCCTTTTCAATATTTAGGATACGAAGTATACCCTAAGGTGCTTACAGTACAAAAACTGTCCTTAAGAACAGAGAAGCTAAACACCTTAAATGACTTTCAGAAATTGATAGGAGATATCCAATGGATGCGACCAGTGTTAGGCTTCACTACCTATCACTTGCAACCGTTATATGACATTTTAAGGGGAAACAGTGCTTTAAACTCACCACGCCTGCTTACAAAAGAAGCTCAAGTGGCTTTGAGAGAAGTTGAACTGGCTTTATCCAATGTGGTTGAAAGAGTCACTCAAAAACCCTTGGAAATATCAGTTTTTCATCAAGGAGACAATGTGATAGAGTGGGTGAACCTCAAAGCACAACCAGAACAAAGCCTTACTCTTTACCCAGAGCTTGTGGCTAGAATTTTATTAAAGGCCTTTAAGCAAGCAGCACGATTATCTGGGATAAGACCTGACAAGATATATACCTTTTATGCTAATACACAAATTAATGTGTGCTGTGAAACCATCCCAGAATGGCAAATTTTATTAGCCATGGCTCCAAATTTTACACATGGATCGCCATTAAAGATAACCAGACTTTTACATAATTGGCGATGGATTCTTGAAGAAAAGGTTTCTAAAGTTCCTCTTAAAGGACCAATGATCTTTACAGATGCATCAAAACATAGTATTTGCACTGTATACTCTCATGACTTAATTATAAAGAGAGTAATCAGAACTCCTTTACAATCCACTCAGCAGAATGAATTGTATGCGATCATTCTAGCTCTTACTTATTATCCAGGAGACATAAATATAATATCTGATTTGGCCTATTCAGTAGGTATGGTACAAAGAATTGCCACAGCCCAAATAAAATTTGTAGCTTCTAATATATATCAGCTCTTTAAGAAACTTCAAGAACAAGTGAGAAAGCATCCAGGTAAGATTTATATCTTGCATGTCCACTCTCATAGTGGACTTCTAGGTCTATTTTTGATGGTAATTCAAAGGCAGATAGCTTTCTAACTATGTTGACCAATACTCCTTATTTCAAGAAGCCCAAAAATCTCATTTTAAATATCACTAGGCTGCTTGAGCTTTATATTTACAATTTGGAATAACAAGAGAGGAAGCTAGGAGCATAGTAAAAAGCTGTACAGCTTGCCTTCCTTTCCATGCTCCTACACTGCCTCCAGGGAAGAACCCTCGTGGTTTGAGACCCAATGAAATCTGGCAAATGAATGTGACCCATTATAAATCTTTCAATCATCTGTCTTTTATCCATGTTGTGGTAGACACCTTTTCAGGATTCACTTTTGCAATACCAGCAGCAAAAGAGACAGCCTGAGTGGTCACTGAATTCCTTATCTAAGCATTGCAATTAGGGGTGTGCCACAAACAATAAAAACAGATAGTGGACCTGCATATACTTCTAAACATTTTGCACACTTTTGTGCACAGTATAAGATTTTACACACCACTGGCATACCCTTTAATCCTCAAGGATAGGCAATAGTAGAGAGGATCAACAGAGACATTAAGACACTCCTCCAAAAACAAAAGAAAGGGAGAGCCACAGGTAACCCTAGAGAACTTCTCAATTTAGCCTTTTATACTATTAACTTCTTGATTTTTGACAAAGATGCGCTGGCTCCGGCAGACAGGTTTTATAACACACCGGAAGGGCAATGTCCAGTGCGAGCAGCTCCACTATCTTTAGATAATCGCCAGGTGATGTGGAGAGACCCAGAAAGTGGTGAATGGAATGGACCAGATAGGTTAACTGCTTGGGGGAGAGAGTTTGCTTGTCTCTCTACAGGTGGAGAAGGAATCAGATGGGTGCCAACAAGCTATATTCACCTTGTCCATTGAAGAGAGACAGAGCAGACCCTTGAAACGAAGGAGAAAACCCAAAAAATATTGGTGGTTCCGTTGCAGATTGTGCCCACCACTGAAAGAGCGTGGCAGTTATGGTGTTTGACTCATGGACATGAAAAATTGTTGGATTTCAAAACCCTCAGGAATCATTGGATTCTCTGAGATATGATAAGATTGTTGTAGGACTTGAAAATCCTCAGGAATCATTGGATTCTCTGAGACATGATAAGATTGTTGTAGGACTTGAAAACCTCAGGAATCGCTGGGGGGACTCTTTGGAGCCTCCTCCCCAGCTGAGCCGGGGTCCTAGCCTGGGAACCCGGGGCTCGCCAGGGGCCCCGTGGTCGTCGTGATGCAGAAGTATGAGAAACTGGAGAAGATAGGCGAAGGCACCTATGGAACCGTGTTCAAGGCCAAGAACCGAGAGACCCACGAGATCGTGGCACTTAAACGGGTTCGCTTGGACGATGACGACGAGGGGGTACCGAGCTCAGCCCTGAGAGAGATCTGCCTGCTTAAGGAACTGAAGCATAAGAACATTGTCAGGCTTCATGATGTTTTGCACAGTGACAAGAAACTGACCCTGGTTTTTGAGTTCTGTGACCAAGATTTGAAGAAATATTTTGACAGTTGCAATGGAGACCTGGACCCCGAGATTGTGAAGTCATTCCTTTTTCAACTGCTTAAAGGCCTTGGATTCTGCCACAGCCGTAATGTTCTGCACCGGGACCTGAAGCCCCAGAACCTTTTAATTAATCGGAATGGGGAGCTCAAGCTGGCTGATTTTGGCTTGGCACGAGCCTTTGGGATCCCTGTTCGATGTTACTCTGCAGAGGTGGTCACTTTGTGGTACCGTCCACCAGATGTCCTGTTCGGGACCAAACTATACTCCACATCCATTGACATGTGGTCAGCTGGATGCATCTTTGCAGAACTGGCCAATGCTGGGCGGCCTCTCTTCCCTGGGAATGATGTAGATGATCAACTGAAAAGAATCTTCCGGCTGCTGGGGACCCCAACTGAAGAGCAGTGGCCTGCCATGACCAAGCTTCCAGACTACAAGCCTTACCCCATGTATCCAGCAACTACATCACTTGTCAAGTTGTCCCCAAGCTCAACGCCACAGGGAGGGACCTACTGCAGAACCTGCTCAAGTGTAACCCAGTTCAGCGCATCTCAGCGGAAGAAGCTTTGCGGCATCCCTACTTTTCTGACTTCTGCCCTCCCTAGCCAGGGGTCTCCTTTGCCCTTTCCATTTCCAGAGAATCGAGTCCACTACCCTCGACCCCTCTAGGTCCTCAGATTGGGAGCTGCTCGATGCGCTCTCACCTTGCTGGCCCACTCTCTTCCCTACCTACCCAGGGACCCTGGGGCAGGAGAAATAGACCCTGGCAGCTAAGGGATTGGAGCCTCCTTTGCCCGTTTCTCTTCCCTGGCCCTTCTCTAGACTCCCCCGTCCCATTGGAAAAGGGGTAGGGGTGGGGATGGTGCTATGCACTTAAGCTCTGCTACTTGGGCCAGATGTTTGGGGTCAGCCTTGGTGGGGTTAGGGGTGTGAAGGATGGATGCCAGCCGGAGCCCCTATCCCCCCAGTTCCTGCGCTCCCCCCTTATGTATGGACTTTATTTAATTTCATAAATTGGCTTCTTTCCCACAAATCTAGGCTTATGTCATGAGAGAAGGTGTGTGTGTCTTTCTGTTCTGAGACATGGTAGCAGAGGCCTGAAGACTGTGACCTGCCTCCACTTACTAACATGTCTAGCCATCATCTCCCCCCACTCACTCTCATGGCCCCCTTTTGGCCCACGGTCCAGTTTCTTAGGAACCCAGTGAAACCCGTCACTCAGAAGAGGGATTAGGTTGAGTCTGCTCTGCCCACCAGAGGGCAGAAGTCAACACTAGGTGGAAATTAGGGCTCAGTTTTGGATCATCCAAAGGAAAGTCTTCCTAGGCAATTAGACCTAGCCAGAAATGGCATACGGGCCTCCCTGGGAGCTCTCTTCCTGGGGGTCTTCAGCTCGGTGAGTTGCTGTGCTGGGGGTCTCATGCAGAGGATGAACTGGTTCTGAGCCCCCTTCACTTGTAGGTGTCTGTGGAACCTGACTTGAGGTTGAACCTTTATGCTTAATTTCTGCCCAAAGGCTGGGAGATGTACGGGCTTATTCTGAGTACTGGTTGGGGGCAGGGAGGGGGAAGTAGGACTAGAAAATGAGAGTTGTCATTTATTAATAAACAGTATGGCTTTGAAAAAAAAAAAAGAAAACCCTCAGGAATCATTGGATTCTCTGAGACATGATAAGACTATTGTAGGACTTGAAAGCCCTCAGGAATCATTGGATTTTCTGAGAAATTATAAGACTGTTGCAGGAATTAAAAATCTGCTGGAATCATTGGATTCCCAAACATATAAAAAGACTGTTGCTGGACTTCAAAACCTTGTGGGGATCATTGGATTCCCTGACACATGAAGCAATGGACAATAGGTTGGTTTTGGATTATCTCTTGGCTGCTGAAGAAGGCGTATGTGTGACTGTTGTTTACATAATCTCCTTCTAGGACTTCTGGAAATCTTTTACAACACCATATTGATTCATATCATTTGTTATATCACTACTTGCATGTACAATTCATGTTTGTCACACCATGTTGAGCCTGCGCTGGCTGTGGGGAGAATAATCACTAATAGCCTGTGCATTATTGCTATGTGCTTGTGTAATATCTCCCATGCTGAAGGGTTTGTGCATACCTGTTCCTAATAAGACACTTCAGCCCAGAAACCCGCTAGCAACCCCCACTTCCCTTTGGTGCTTTTCATCTCCTTTCTTGAGATGTCAGGGAGGGTGTGATCATCTCCTTTTTAGTGCTTTCACCTCCCTTCCTGAGAAGTCAGGGGGGTGGGATCACCTCCTTTTTGGTGTTTTTACCTGCTTTCCTGAGAAGTCACCTACCTTTGGGGGCTCTCACCTTCTTGAGAAGTCAGGGATGGCGTGACCACCTGTGTTCTAAAATAAAAGAAAGTGGGAGATGTAATGGGCTGAAACTGAGGAGATGCACTTGGACAGCCAAACATGTAAGGCTAATTACTTATTGGACAATACTCTATTAGCATATGCTTGGAAAATAGCCCTTCCCACTATCCTGTGCTGGCTTAATCTGTTGGTATACAGAGAATGGTAGGAGGCATTAGAGGGTGAAGTAAGAGAAGCGAGAGTGACTTCTGGCTGGGAGAGGAAGGTGGAGATTCCTGTGTCAAAGGACAAAGAATAAAGTTCAAGTACTTTTGCTTATCCTGACTCTGGATGATTCTAAGGTATCCAGGGTGCTAACTTGGTCTTCACAGCAAACTTACAGTATTCTTTCACTTTCTCCCAGAGTTGCTTGGGAAATAACCTCCTCCCCAAAAAACTTGTGACTTGAAAAAGGAAAGATCTCTTTGCAGTTGGGGTAAGAAAAGGAGCAGGGAACTTCATTGTGGTCATCTTTGGCTTTATTTCCATAAAACTGTAAATTTGATGTTTTGAAATTTGAGAAAGAGACCCTGGTTTATCTTGCTGCAATTTAAGTGCTGGATTTAAGTGAGGTGGGCTGTGCAGAGCCACCAGCCTCACTCTATTGAGTAGTCCAGTGGTCAGACACAGATAAGAATGACTGGAAATGGCCCTGGATGCAGTGGGAGACCTTTGGCCTCTGTAAGAATCACAGGATTGTATCTTAAAGAGATCATAAAGAATGGAAAGGAACCCCCCCCCCCCAACATACACACCATGTGCAACAATGTTTGTGGCAGCCCTTTTTGTAGTGGGAAGAAACTGGAAAATGAGGGGATGTCCATCAGTTGGAGAATGGCTGAATAAGTTATGGTATATGAATGTTATGGAATATTATTCTTCGGTAAGAAATGATCAGCAGGATGAATAAGAGAGGCTTGGAGAGACTTACATGAACTGATGTTAAGTGAAGTGAGTGGAACCAGGAGATTATTATACATGGCAATAACAAGATTATACAATGATCAATTCTGATGGATGGGGCTCTTCAACAATGAGATGATTCAGGCCAGTTCCACTGATCTTGTGATGAAGAGAGCCATCTACATCCAGAGAGAGGAGTGGGAACTAAATGTGAACCAAAACATGGTATTTTTACTCTTTTTGTTGTTGTTTTTTGCATTTTGTTTTCTTTCTCATTTTTATTCCTTTTTGATCTGATTTTTCAGCATGCTATTTGTGGAAATCCATATAGAAGAATTGTGTATGTTTAACATATATTGGATTATTTGTGTTCTAGGAGAGGGAGTGAGGAGAAGGGAGGGAAAAGGTTTTGCAAAGGTGAATGTTGAAAATTATCAATGGAGGAGGTGGAGTCAAGATGGTGGAGAGGACACATATGTCTTTCTGAGTTCTCCTTTACCCTCAAACTATTTTTATGAAACTCAGCCTCAGAATAATGCCTGACTATCAAATCCCATGAATATTGGGAGTACAACACATTACCAATGGAAGATAATCTCAAAATTTGCCAGAAAAAGTCTGTTTTTGCTTTTGCCCGGGAACAGGACAGGGGTAGGCCTGGCACAGACTCAGGCAGATAGGCAGGGAGAACACAGAAAAGAGTTCATGCTGAGTAGACTAGAGAGGGGGATGGGTTGTGGTCTTTGCCAGCTGAAAATCTATGGGTAGAACTCTACCACAGTGTCAGCTACTCTGCTTGGCAGCAAACCAGCAAGTAGATCAGTAGAGAAGCTATAAATGTAGTGGGTAAAGACTATAACCCCAAATGCTAGAATCTCTTGGAACTTGGCCATACCCACCCAGCACTGGGAGGAACTCAGCACGATATCAGTATGCAACCATAACCCCACATTGCCCCCAAAGCAGACTGCAGCTTTTTTTGTTTGTTTGTTAAAATGAGTAAAAAGACAAAGCTGGCTCTAACTATAGAAAGCTTCTATACTGAAAGAGAGCAAATTTCAAACACTGAGGAGACTAAAAACAGTTTGTCTCTACATCCAAAGGTGGATATGATCTAGTCCCCACCACATAAGGCTCTTATAGAAGAAATTTAAAAGCTCTTTAAAAAGATCTAGAAGAAAAATGGGGAAAGGAAAGAGAAGCTTTGCAAGAGGGTCTGGATAAGACATGTAAATCATTAAAAGATAGAGTGGAAAAAGAAAACAACTCCCTGAAAAACAGAATTTGTGAATTGGAAAAAAGAAAATAACTCCTTAAAAAATAAAATTGGCAAAATGGAAAAAAAAAATTCCATAGAACAAAACAACTCATTTAAAAACACAATTGGACAATTACAAAAAGAAATAAAGTAAATGAAGAAAATAATTCATTAAAAATCAGAATTGAGCAAATGGAAATGAATGATCTGAAGAAACACCAAGAATCAGTCAAGCAAAACCAAAACAATGAAAAAATAGGAAAAAAATGTTAAATATCTACTTTGAAAAACAACAGACCTGGAAAACAGATTTAGGAGAGATAATCTAAAGATTATTGGACTCCTTGAAAATCATGATGAAAAAAAGAGCCTAGACACTAATTTTTCAGGAAATCATCAAAAAGAACTGCCCATATGTTATAGAAACAGAAGGTAAAATAGACATTGAAAGAATTCAGTGATCACTTATTAAAAGAGATCCCAAAATAAAAACACCAAGAAATATTGTGGCTAAATTCTGGAACTATCAGACCAAGAAAAAAATACTGCAAGCAGCCAGAAAAAAAAAATTCAAATACAGAGGAGCCACAATAAGAATCACTCAGGATCTAGTAGCATCCACATTAAAGGATCAAAAGGGTTGGAATTTAATATTCCAAAAAGCAAAGGAACTTGGTATGCAGCCAAGAATAATTTACCCAGCCAAACTGAGCATTTTCTTCCAGGGAAGAAGATGGACATTCAATGAAATAGGTGAATTCCATTTATTTCTGATGAAAAAACCAGAGTTAAACAAAAAGTTTAACTTCCAAATATAGGACTCAATAGAAGCACAAAAAGAACTCTTGAGAGCTGTATTTCTGTTATGAGTATACATAAACAGTACATGTATAATTTGGTTTTACTGTTATAATATAAAAAAGAATTTAGAGGTGGAAAGGAAATTGTACCAGAAAAAGGGAAAAGTGGAGGTATTATATCTCATGAAGAGGCAAAGGAAACCTATTATATCTGAGGGAAAGAAAGGAGTGGGGAAGAACATAGTGTGAATCTTATTCTCAACAGAATTGGCTCAAAGAGAAAATATTAGACATATTTGGTTTACAGAGAAACTTCTCCCACCTCATTGAAAAGTAGGAGGGGAAAAGTGAAAAGGGAAGGGGTAGGCTAAATAAAAGGGAAAATAGAAATAGTAGGGAAAAGAAAAATTATCCATGCATATATTTTGAAAATAAAAAACTTTAATAATAATAATAAAAATCCACATGATGTAACATCTGATTGGATATAAGATGTGAGGAAAAGTGAAGAGTTGAGAATAACTTTTTTTTTTTTTAATAAACCTCAATGATTAGAAAGATGGTGGTATTATTGACATGTAATATGGGATTCACTGAGGGCCCAGGCTGGGAGCACATGTAGGAAGCCCATGTGGCTGTTTCATGAGACTGCTTCTAGAAATGTATGATGATATAGAATAGAGAACTTGGCTCTCTACTTCAGAGCATGCACAGGCATGGGATGACTTTTTTCCCCCTCTTCTCTTCATGAATGGTAAAGAAAGGGCCTTTTTATAGACTTCTGATCTGGAAATAAGAGTGCATACAAAAGGAGAAATTTGCTTCCTTTTTTCCCCTACTGGTCATGAGGAATAAGAGTCGTGATTTCTGGGGAGCTTATGTGTATAGGGTACTCTTTTCTCTGCTCTTCACTGAGCTGGACCATAAACACGTGGCCTTATAGGCAAGCCTCTGTCTGGAATAGAGCTATCTTCTGTTTCTTTCTTCCTAGAGCCTTATGGGAGTTAGAAAGATAAAAGGAACAGTGATTTAGAGAGGGAAGTTCCTAGCAGAGTTTGCTGAGCCAGAGTATTAGGGTAGTCCAGAGCAGAGTGTTCTTTATTCAGGCCTCTAGTAGATAATCTGGAAACTCAAACACTGTTTCTTGAAGCCAGGTCCATATGCTGTATTCAAAAATGAATTTTGTGGGACAAGTTCTTTGTAGAAAATATTTTAAAGGTAAATTTACTTCCCCCTCCCCTTTCCATCCCCCTAGGGACTGACAGTGGAAGGGACAGTGTGCCTTCATTTGAAAGGGGATATTTTTGTATTTTGCATTCTGTTCTTTTCATGTCTTTTCAGTAAATATCTTTTTGTAAAAACCTAGCATTGTTCATTGGCTAAATTGATTTGTTGTTCAGTTTTGAGCAAAGATACTAGAGTGATTTGTTATTTCCTTCTTTTTCTAATTTTACAGATGAGAAAACTGAGGCAAACAGGGTTATATAACTTACTTAGAGTCACACAGCTAATGACTGAGGTCAGATTTGAATTTAAGAAGATGAGTTTTCCTCATTCCATTGAGTCATCTCACTATCCTGGTAAAATTGATGTTGCCGAATTGTTTCAATATCTGTGACCCCATTTGAGATTTTCTTGGCAAAGACACTGGAATAATTTGCCTTTTCTTTTTTCAGATCATTTTATAGATGAGGAATATGAGGCAAGCAGGGTTGAGTGACTTGCCCAGAGTCACACAGCTAGTGTCTGAAGTTGGATTTGAACTCAAGTTCTTTTAACTACAAAGCCAATGCTCTATCCACTGCTCTACCTAGCTGCCCAATTAAATTGAAAGTGGGGTGCTAATCAATGGCATCTATAATACTGTAGAGGTAACTGGTAATTTATATTGGGGAGAATAATGATGATAATAATAATAGCATTTATTTTGTGTTTTAAGATTTGCAGAGTACTTTACAAATATCTTATTTTATCTACATAAAACCCCCTGGGAGGAAGGTGCTATAATAATGTTTAGTTTGTAGATAAGTAAACTGAGGTAGAGGGAAAATAGGTGACTTACACAGGATCACATAGCAATAATGTCTGAAGTCAGATTTGATTTGGAGGTTTTCCTGACTCCTGGAATAGTGCTTTATCCACCTTGTCACTTAACTGCCATCACAATGGAGGGGTGAACTGATTATAAAAATCTCATAACTCCTCACAGGTACTTCTATAACACTAAAGAGGAGATGCAACTGTCTTCTGGGGATCCAGCTTGTCCAGTGTGAGTAGGAATTGGGATTAGTTTATATAAGCTATAGACAGAAATAATAAAGCTTGGATAAAGGTTGAACTTAGGAGGAAAAAAAAGTGACTAACATCAGTTGACTCCAAAGTAGTTCTGTTGTTAAATCATCCCATGGAGGAATATATGTTTATCATGATGATAGCACTTTGGACCATCTGCAAATGGATTTTGTATGACTTGGATGCCATAATTTAGTCATAGGGACAGGAAATGTCTTTGATTCCACTTCATAATTCTTGGCAAAAATGTTTGTTGAATTGAATTGTGGCAAAAATGAATTAAGAGCAAATGCAATAGCCAGGGTATGTTTTTCTTTGCTAATTTCTAAGCTAAGTCTGGGGAATTTGGCTGTGGCAGGTTTTAAGATTTTGCTTTGTTTGTAACTTAAAAGTACTGACGTAGTTGAAAAAGGGGCAGCTGGATGTCAGAGTGGATAAAATGCCAGGTCTGGATCTATAAAGAGTTCTTCTCAAATTCCTCTTCTAATCTTAATTGTGTTGGATTTGTTTATGTCATAACTTTTTAATTTTACATAATCAAAATTGCTCACTTTATCTTCTGTGATTCTCTCTGTCCCTTGTTTGATTATGAACCTTGTTTGATTATTCCCTATCTATAATTCTAAAAGATAATTTCTTCCTGGTTTCTTTGTTTATGATGTGACCATTTGTATTATGCCATATATTTGTGGCTTCTCATGGTATAAGGCATGAAATGTTGATCTAAATCCAATTTTTATCATATTGATGCTGTCCAGTTTTCCTAACAGATTTTAAAAATCAAAAAATAATCTTTACCTCAAAAGCTCTATTTATTCTTATTATACATCATGTTGTTAAATTCTGGATGCCAAATTGTTAGAAGGTTTTTTTTAATTGTTCCAAAATCATTGTTACTGTTTCTTCTAATCATGGGTCCTAGAACTACCCACTGAGTCCATGTAGGCTATATATCATTGTAAAATATACAAACTATGCCAGCTCTATGTCTTCATATAAGTTATTAATTAAAACATTGAACAAAAGAAGAACAAGGACAGATCTCTAGTGTCTTTCACTGGAGAGTTACACTCTACTAATCAGTATCCTTTGGGTCCTGTCTTTAAATTAATCCTAAATCCAATTAACTGCTATCACCTAGAGTCTGTATTATCTACAAGAATTTCATGAGAATCTTTGGTCAGTGCCTTCCTAAAATCTGGATAAATCATGTTGGTAATTTTAACTTCATCCACTCTATAGAAAAAGGAAATGAAATTCATCTTCCAGGAACTTGTTTTCAATGACTTTATTGTTAGTAAAATTTGGAAGGCATTAGAGTTCATGGGAATCATAGTTTAAGATCTAGACAAGAGCCATGGAAATCATCTCATTCAACCCCTTCACTTAAAAAAATATAAAGACAGATCCAGAGAGATTAAGTGAATTCTTCACAGTCACACAGAGAATGTCTCTCTGACACACAGAACTGAGATTGGAAGGGTACCCTATGCCTTTTAATTCCAAATCCAGTGTTTTGACTCATCCTCTACAATAAAAGAAAATAGAAACAAACAAACCCTGGTAAGTAGAAAAGCACAATGGTGTTTCTTCCAATACCTGAGTTGCTAGTATTTTTAACAGAGATGGTAATGCAAACATTCCTGCTTTATTGAGACTGGCCCCTCATTATGGAATAAATGATTCTGTAAGAAATGACCAGCAGGATGAATACAGAGAGGACTGGTGAGACTTACATGAACTGATGCTAAGTGAAATGAGCAGAACCAGGAGATCATTATATACCTCAACAACGATACTGTATGAGGATGTATTCTGATGGAAGTGGATCTCTTTGATAAAGAGAGCTAATTCAGTTTCAATTGATCAAGGATGGACAGAAGCAGCTACACCCAAAGAAAGAACACTGGGAGATGAATATAAACTGCTTGCATTTTTGTTTTTCTTCCCGGGTTATTTATACCTTCTGAATCCAATTCTCCCTGTGCAACAAGAGAACTGTTCAGTTCTGCATACATATATTGTATCTAGGATATACTGTAACCTATTCAACATGTAAAAGACTGCTTGCCATCTGGGGGAGGGGTCCGTGGAGGGAGGGAGGGGAAAAATCGGAACAGAAGTGAGTGCAAGGGATAATGCTGTAAAAAATTACCCTGGCATGGGTTCTGTCAATAAAAAGTTATTTAAAAAAAAAAAAAAAAGCCTGGCCCCTGCCATTTTGCAGACTCAAAGCACAAAGTGAGCATTAAATACAATGAGTCAAGAATGACTCTTGTGCTAAGGTAGCAGGTTATGTTAATTTGGGATATCTGATGTCTTCTGATATGTACATTATTGAGTCTTGATATCTTGTTCTATTTGGGAGTGGTGTCCAGGAGAGTGTCCATTGTACATGTTTCCCCAACAATGTTTTGTGCAATTTTGAATATATTGTTATTGTATTGCCATTTCAGTAATATATTCAGTATTTTCCTGACCTTTATTTGGGGTTTTCTTGGCCACTGGAGTGGTTTGCCATTTCCTTCTCTAATTCATTTTACAGATGGGAAAACTGAGGAAAACAGGATTAAGTGACTTCCCAGTGTGAGAAATGATAAACGGTTATGTTACCATAGTGAAGGAAAATCAGAAGCCTGAAAATGGAAATAGTCCTGAAGAGGAGAATTTCTGAAACCAGTTGAAACTAGGTACAACTGGATAGAAAAAGTTCAAAGACAAAAGTCATAGCTTAGTTAAATTACTTCATAAATACTAACTTCTCCTCCTCCTCAGGAGAATCTAAGACTCATTTTAATGGTCATGCAACATATGTAGCAGGAAGAAGGCATGATAAGGGGTGTATGTTATAGGAGGATCTAGAAGGGGTTAACTACATCACTCCAGCCATTTGAGGAATGAGGGAGGGACTCTGTGGACAGGAAAAGGGATAGCATGCTATGTTCTTGCTTCTGTAAAGTGTGCGAGCTCATCTTGAGTTTTACACTCACTGTCTGCAGGAATATATTAAAAATTTAAACTGTTTCTCTCATCATGAGTTTGTTCATTTACCGTGCCGTTATTTGGGTTCAGAATATTGTTTCCAACACCAGGATCATACAATTACTTGTCTGAAGCCAGATTTAAACTCAGATTTGACTTCAGACCCACACTCTATACACTGTACCACTCTATTTAGTGCCCCATTTGGATATGTTACTGAACTGCTTTGAGATCTTGGTATGGTTAGCACTCCTGGGGAGTTGGTTTTCCCAGGGCAGTCCAGGAAATGGTTCTATGACTTCAGATCCAGTGGTAGTCAGATCTTCTGAGGTGTTTCCTTCTTTCAGGGCATACCTGGTAGGGCCTAGGAAAGTGATTCCTCTTTGTTTATAGTAATCACCATTTTCAACGTTTTCACTAACTATTCTTTTAATGATTTGTTCTGGAATTTCCCCACAATTGCCATTAGGATGTAAGGAATCATTGCCCTAGGCTAGTGTCCTACTTTCCAGGAAATCAAATTCCAGGAATATTCCTGAAATTCCAGAGGAATGAAGGCTTATGATTTCCTTTTGTTCTTGATGTTGTGGGAAATTGTTGGGACTATAGTGAGGAGATCTGAATTTGAATCCTGAACTCTTAATTACTGAACAGCATTCAGCCTCTCTGATCATTAGCTGGTTCATTAAACTGGAATAGTAATTGTAACTTATGATCCATAACCCAGGCTCAGGTCAGCAGCAGACATGGGAGCAGCCTGATAATTATCAAGCCTTTGGCTTGTTTTAACCTTTCCCCCTTTCCTCTTAGAATCTCTGGAGCTCCTGTTTAACATTCCATATGGGTGAATAAAAGAATCTTCGGTTGTTCATAAGTACTTCAGGTAACAGGAAGGGGTAATATGAGGCTCAAATGAGATAATGGAAGTAAAACACTTAAAGCACCATATAAATACCAGCTGTTATCATCGTTGTAATTAATTATTAACTTATTCTTACTAGGGCTCCAGTCTGGTGATGACTTCATTCCCTGAACTTTCTACTGCAATTCTGTTAAGATGGAGCAAAACTTATAGGGACATGCAGAGGTATGCTGATATTTGCTTAACTAAATGTCTGACGGGGAAGACTCTCGGGGTTTTGGACCAAAACAGAAATGATTGTTATTTGTATTCACTCTGAATCAATCAGGACCCAAACTATGACCAATTGGGGCTTGGCCTGGGATGTTTTGTTGGCCAATCAATTAGAAGCAGAGAGCCTTTGGTTTTGCTTTAAGGTATTGTCCTTAATTAGGAAATCTAGCCAGTCAACCCAAGGTACTCTGACAAAAGTCACCAGCCTCTTCTAGAATACCTGAGTGATAGAGCTGGGACAGAAAACCTGGAAGAGGCAATGGGAAGCAAGGAGTGGCAATGGGGAACAAGTCCATCTGTGAGCCAAGAAGAATGAATAAAGTATGACCTGTACTGGAAAACTGTAAAATCAGAGAGGCTGTGTCATCAGAGAGAATCTGAGTTTCACTGACTGCTAGAAAATGGAAGGAATGGGAGGAAAAGAGATGTAGGCTGAAGTTCAGGTCTGTATTATTCATATCCATCTCTGAGACACACAAAAAAGATCATTACCCACAAATGCATCATCTCCATATTTGATGTTTCAGAAATTCCCTTTTCTAATCATATCCCACTAGCTTTTTACCTCTCTTGTTTTCTTTTACAAAATTCTATGTGCATTTTTTTTTAAGCAATGGGGTTAAGTGACTTGCCTAGTAAGTGTCTAAGACTGGATTTGAATGCAGGCCCTTCTGATTCCAGAGCCAGTGCTGTTTTTCTAAATTCGACTCCTCAGTCCTTTGAGTCCTTAATTCAGTTCTCTCCCAGACTATCTTCTCTACATTAGCCATTCTCTTCACTTTTCTCTATCTTGACTCCTTTTTGAATTTGCTCAGGTCTATTCTGTCCTCTTCTCTTGAATCCCTGACAATTCCCTGGAAAGCTTCAGTCTTGGATGACTTTTACTTTTAGATGACCTAGTCTAAGATGAGTCTTACCATTGGATGACTCAACTCCTCCAATGTTATTAGGGAAAAAAACCCAAACAATTCTTTTGACTGGTTCTGCTATATACACTTATGTTATATAACCTCAAGTGGGCCCTCACTGCTGCTAGACAATTCTACTATGCTTCCCTTATCAACTCATAGTATCAGTTTTTACAGACTCTACCCCCTTCTACTCCCTCAGCTGAATACCTTGTCATATTTACAGAAAAAAATTGGTGCCACTTACTATGAACTCCTCCCTTCTTCCTCATTTCATTATTATTTTGCCCCTATGTCCTATTTCTTCATCCTTGTCTCACATGAAGAGATGACCTTACCCCTTACCAAGGCTCACTTGTCCCAAAAGGTTGATCTCTCTGTCATTTCCACTTTGTCATTTCTTTTCTTTCTTTCTTTCTTTTTTTTACCAGTGTTATCAATTTTTTATTTAATATTTTTTATTTTCCCCAGTTACATATAGAACAATTTTTTACACTTGCTTTTAGAATTTTGAGTTCCAGATTCTTTCATTTCCTCCCCACTCTCACCCTCCATTAAAAAGGAATATATGAAGTTATGCAAAACATTTCCATAAAAATCATGTTTCAAAAGAAAACATAGATTCCCTCCCGCAAAGAATAATAAATTTTTTTTGATTAAACAAATAAATGTTTATTGACTGACTAAATACTTGCTCTTGATTTGCTATGGATTTTTTTTTTAATAACGTTTTATTGACAGAACCTATACCAGGGTAATTTTTTTTATAGCATTATCCCTTGCACTCACTTCTGTTCCGATTTTTCCCCTCCCTCTCTCCCCCCTCTCCCCCAGATGGCAAGAAGTTCTTTACATGTTGAATAGGATACAGTATATCCTAGATACAATATATGTGTGCAGAACCGAACAGTTTTCTTGTTGCACAGGGAGAATTGGATTCAGAAGGTATAATTAACCCAGGAAGAAAAACAAAAATGCAAGCAGTTTATATTAATTTCCCAGGGTTCTTTCTTTGGGTGTAGCTGCTTCTGTCCATCCTTGATCAATTGAAACTGAATTAGATCTCTTTATTGAAGAGATCCACTTCCATCAGAATATGTCCTCATACAGTATTGTTGTTGAGGTACATAATGATCTCCTGGTTCTGCTCATTTCACTCAGCATCAGTTCATGTAAATCTCGCCAGTCCTCTCTGTATTCATCCTGCTGGTCATTCCTTATAGAACAATAATATTCTATAACGTTCATATACCACAATTTACTCAACCATTTTCCAATTGATGGGCATCCATTCATTTTCCAATTTCTAGCCACTACAAACAGGGCTGCCATAAACATTTTGGCATATACAGGTCCCTTTCCTTTCTTTAGTATCTCGTTGGGATATAAGCCCAATAGAAACACTGCTGGATCAAAGGGTATGCACAGTTTGATAACTTTTGGGGCATAATTCCAGATTGCTCTCCAGCATGGCTGGATGTGTTCACAATTCCACCAACAATGTATCAGTGTCCCAGTTTTCCCGCATCCCCTCCAACATTCCCCATTATCTTTCCCTGTCATTCTAGCCAACCTGACAGGTGTGTAGTGGTATCTCAGAATTGTCTTAATTTGCATTTCTCTGATTAATAATGATTTGGAGCATATTTTCATATGTCTATAAATAGTTTTTAAAATTCTTGTTCCACGTTTACCTTTTGAAGTGGGCTTCCAGCTTATTGTTTCAAGCTGATGACACATCATTTCTCTTCACTCTATATGCCTGCCACCTCTTCTGCTTGTTATTTTCTGTAGAAATTTCTTCTCCTATCTGTGTTTTTGTAAGGCCTGGAATGAGCTCCCTTTCCACCTCTGCCTCTTGAAACTTTTAGCTCCTTTTGAAACTTAGCTAATGTGATACCTCCAAAGATGTCCTTTTCCATTTATTAGTCTCTTCCCCACACTTTACTATTTACTTGTTTGTAAACATTTTCTTTCCCTTAGTTGCTGAGCCCAAGAATCTAGTATAACATCTAGTATATCATAGACATTTTGATAATTGCTTGTTGATTGACTAGCTGATTGATTAAGGTACTTTTTCTGTTGCCCAAGTCTTTCTTTTATTATCTGTACAAACTTAAATATAAATCTGTTTTGTTATCTGTAAAATAAGGTTGTGGACTATATCTATAATATTGTAAGGCCATGAGACTATAGGGTTAATCTTAAGTGACTTGAAAAAAGTTCTCTTCTATATAAAAAATTTTCGGATTCTATGATCCTCCTCTTAAGTGTGACACTTTGGAAAATATGGAGCATCTTGGATAATCTTGGATTAATTTTACCGGCCATTCTCGAATTATTTCTGTGCAACTGAAAACTTCCACTAGATGGCAGCATCCTGTTATCATTTGTATTTTATGAAAAGAAAAAGATAAGTTTCTAAGTTTAAAAGTTGGCTAATAATTTCGGAAAAGGAGAAACTGTACTGACACATTGCTTCTTTAGGAGAAGGTAAGATTTAATTAGACTTCAGTATTTAAAGAATGAGAATATTTATGACAAAAACCTTTTAGTGTTGTCTGCCAAAGGATTTTATTCTATATATTGTTGCAAATACTATACAGTACTTGTAAGCAGAGAGAATGACGTCAGGGTTTGATATCATTTTGCATAGAACCACTGAAAATTCGTCCAATATTTTGTTATTTTTTAAACATATCAATGCACTGTATTTGATAATAGTTATTGAGCAAAATATTGTAATGATTTTCTTGTGCCTCATGACATGGCAGGAGAGAGAAATGCTGTTGCATGAGTGAAAAAAAAAAAAAAAACAACCCAAGAGACAGTTCTTGCTCAATCTCTCTTATTTTACCCTCTATGTGCCATCAAGTAACTCCAAGAATGCCAGTGAGGGGTGAGGAAGGACTGGCCCTTTTGTACCTTGGAGCATCATGATGATTGTGCCTAAATAGAATCTAAAGAAGGGAATGTCCCTGACTCAACTATGCAATTTGCCTTGGTCTCTGGTTGCCTCTTCTATTTTTTATTTTCCTTTTTTGATCTTAGCTGAATAAATATCTATCTCAAGACTGACATATCAAGGCCTACAAACAACTTTGTGGCCTCAAAATGTCCTTGATCCTGGGATTGGAATTGACTTCAAATGGGGAGAGGAGATCTTGACAATTATTTCAGTGCTTCTGAAGAAAATGAATATCAAGAAGAGGATGGATCCAACACCTGCCTACTTTTTGTTTGTTTTTTTAACTATAGAAAATATGTACCTATATTAGTTTGGAAAGTGTAAACTGAGGTGAAACGTAGATAACCAGCGGTCCTAAAAATTGCTTTTTGAAAAGTTATTTATTTATTTGATGAGGTAATTGAAGTTAAGTGATTTGCTCAGGGTCACACAGCTAGGAAGTTGTTAAGTGTCTGAGACCAGATTTGAACTCAGGTCCTCCTGACTTCAGGGTTGGTGTGCTATCCACTGCACCACCTAGCTGCCCCAAAGTTAAAGTTTTTAAATTTTAATTCTAATTCAAATTAAAAATCTAAATTCAAATATTATAAGAGATTGTAATCCTAATTTTTCTCCTGACCTCCAGCCTTACTGTCATATCCAGCTATTTATTAGACATCTTAAAATGAGTGTCCTACAGATATATTAAAAATAAAATACATAAACCTATATAATTTTTTCCCCTTCTTCTCCAAACTTTGCCCTTTTATGTTATGGTTGAAAATTGTTGTTGTTGTTATTGTTTGTCCTACCTCAAAAAAGATCAATGAGAGCACAAGAACGATGCCTTGACCTACAATAAACTGGATTTAATTTGAGTGAAGTAGAACTGTGCAAAGTTCTGTCTCATTCTTAACTCCAAGGGCAAGCAGAGATTGAGATGAAAGAGATTGGTCCAGGATGTAGTGATATGGGGTACCACCATCCCAGTCATCCAGCTTTAAACCTTTATCTCTTTATGTCATCCTCACTTTTAATCCTCCTATCCAATCAGTCATCAAGTCCTATTGTTTCTACCTTTTTAATACTTTCCTATACTCCCCTTATTTCCTCTGATACTGCCTCTAGCCCACTGTGAGTCTTCATCTCCTCCTTCCTAAACTATTGCAAAAACTGGCTGGTTGGACTTCCTGACATTAGTCATTTCAGTCCATTTCTGACCATTCTTTACTCAACTGTCTAACTGAACTTCCCAATGCACTGGTCTGACCATGTCATCCCCTTACTCAATAAATTCCAGTAACTTTATTGCCTCTTGGATCAAATCTAAAATCCTGTTTGACTTTTAAAACCTTTTCTATCTTTCTAGTCATACCTTCCTCAATATCATATCCCAGAAATCTGGAGACAATGGCCTCTTTGCTATTCCTGACACATAAAATCTTTGGATTCCAAGTGTTTTCATTGACTCTTCCCCATCTCTGGAATTCTCATCATCCTCATCTTTCCCTCCTAGCTTTTCTGACTTCCTTCAAATCTTTGCTAAAATCTTACCTTCTGTAAGAAGCTTTTCCTATTCCTTCTTAATCTTAGTGCTTTTCCTCTTGAGGCTAGCCTCAATTTATCCTGCATATATCTTGTTTGAACAAAATTGTTTACATGCTGTCTCTTTGGTTAGGCTGTGAGTTTTTTGAGAGCAGGGACCAATTTTTGGCCTTTCTTTGTATCCCCAATGCTTCACATATTGACTGATACAGAGTGAATGCTTAATAAATAGAAATTAACTAATTGATTGTAATAGCAGTTATAGGTTAAGTTAATTAAGCATATTTTAAATTATAGTCTGAATGGGCATTTTATCCTACTTTTGTGTTTTATTTAGCATTTCTTTTGTGTATAAGAAAAAAGAATATCTGTCCCAAGCTTTATTTGCCTTGTACATTGAATAACCTTTTTAATCTACCTACCATTGGGGAGATCTAGATATGAGCCCAAAGCTAAACCATAATTAAATAATCTCCAGAGTCAGGAGGTTAGGGTTTAAATTGTTGAAGAATTTGAGAAAAGAGTCCCTAATCCCTTTCATTAGAATCCAAATTCCCCTAAGAATGAACTCAAATTTTGTTTGTGTACTTGGGTCCAAAGCAAACAGGAATCTTAGGAAATGGGATCAGGTGCAATGCCCGAGTCAACCTGAGCCCAGCAGCAATTTCTGAATGTTAAACATACATTCAAAATATCTAATCTAAAAGAAAACTGCAGTTCTCTTGTCAAATACTTCCTTTAGTATTATTGCATTACTGATTAATAAACAATAACAAAAAAATACTGACCTTAAATCCTTTATGAATTTCTATAGCAGAGTATATATATTTGCACTAAATAAAAAAAATTGTAGGAACCATGTGGAAAAATAAATAACCGTCCATATGAACATGTGTGAGCAGCAGAAATCAAAAGAAACTTCTGCTTTTCGATTCTCTAGAAAAGAAGATTTAGTTTTATATTGTACATAAAGAACTTTTTCATTAGATACTAAATTATACACACAGAATAAAGTTTGTATGACATGAATAAATATTGAAATTTTTGATTAGAAATATCATTCACAAATTAAAAGTATTTCAATTAAAAGTACTTAAAATATAGCATACAATTCAAAAGCCATTTCCTTAGTAATTTTAGGAAAGATGAAACCTGTTTTATTTTCATCTCCTTGCTGAAATAATCAATGCATGTTACTTGATTTTAGGTTGATGCAGATGTTTCTTTGCACAATTGTTATAATATTCATTCCATTCTTTTATACCCCTAAGTTTCATGAGGATAAAATATTGTTTCTTTTTTCTTTTTTTTAGTGCTGAGACAGGAATAGATAAGTACTCATGTCCTTTCTCTAAGAACTGAACAGAGTAAGCACAATATGTAAGAATCCTTAGTATTGTTTGGCTACTATGCTTATTTTTAGGATATTGCTAAAAATCATAAAAATCCAAATTGTTCTGTTTTGTGTCAATGTGGAAAAGATTTAGAGGGAAAAAACCTTTGAATATCCCTCTTTAAAAGTCTTTGTAAAGAAGTCAATGAAATGGTAATTTGACATGAAATGTTAAGTAATATAATGGAAAATAGACATTGATAGGGGAGGAGTTAGGAGGAAAGGACTCTTAACTTGCCTACTAAAGGAAATTTAGATTCAGAGAAAAGCCAGTCTGCAGATGTCAGCAGTGGTATATGTTCTGATAGATAGCCAGAAGGGAAAGACCATGTAGGATCTTGAGCTAGAGAAAAATCATGTGGAAGAAAGATAGTTCTTTCTGGAGAAAAAAAAAAAAAGATAAAATACACTACTAAAGAAATCTTAGAATAATTAGAGGAAATAGATAATTAAGAGTGTTTGAAACTTGAAGGGACAAACTTTAATGTGGGAGTTTTCGGAAGCTATCTGGTTAAGGAGTGGTCAGAACCAGATAGATTGGGTCATGGAGTTTCCTGAGGCAGATTCTAAAGCCAGAAGACCCAGGACACTGACCCAGAAGCCTCCCAAAGGTCACAAAGTCCCAAGATCACAAAATCACATTATATCAAGAGGACTTTTGCCCAAGAATGAATCCAGGAGGAGCTCAAAGTTGTTTTCTACTTAGATTTGATAGGAAAAATTAAGATTAAAGTAATCAGTAATTGGAAACAGTTGAAAAAAACTTAATTAAAAAAAGCAGTTGAAATTTAATAATGAAAGTTCTAGACAATATTAATATCTTTGTATTTAATTGCTTTTTATTGTATGTAGGCCTAAATTTATTTTGAGAAACCTAGTAATTTAGAGACAATTCAATATTTTTGCTATTTTAATAAGGAAGTACATTTTTAGCGGGGAAAAGTCCAATTGATTATTCTTGCCAATTTTGCTAAATTATTCTATTTTCACTTTCCCCCTTTATCCCTTCCTCCTCCAATTATTTATGCCTTGGGTAAACATAACTTTTAGTACTTATTTAGAGGATACTGCCTTGGAATTAAAGTGGAATACTTTACCTTCTGCCTCTATTCATTTCCCCAAACCATTCTTCATACCTAAAATTCCTCACAGCCAACCCTTGGAATCCTTGTTTTTTTCCAAGGCTCAACTCAATGTCACTTTCTTCCTCTGGAGGAATTTATCATCTATAGAATTTCCTTGTTGTTGTACCTCCCTCAAAACAGGGAGCACCAGTTATTAGTGTAATCAGGGATAGTGGGTAAGAAAAGAACAGTAATGTTATGTATTTATGACCACATGGCTCTTAGTTCTAACTGCAGCTGGAGGGAACCCCACAGTATTTTTTCTTTCTTATTCAGAACCTTTGAGAGAGAGTGATAGACAGTAACAGAAAGACACACAGACACAGATAGACCAGGTAAAACAAATTAGGTACAACAAAAATGTTGGATTTTTATCATGTTCCTTATATTTCACATTCCTGCTCTGTGCCGAAGCAGTTGAATGTAAACTATTTTGGTGCAGGAACTATATTGTTTTTGCTTTTGTATCCCTAGCACTTATCACAATGCCTTGTACATAATAAGTACTTTTAATAAATGTTTGTTGAATTCCACCTTTTGTAAAATATTTAAACAACTGTATGAGCTTAGACAGACTTTGACGGGTAGTGGAAGATATAAGAGCCTAGCATGGTTCATGAGATCACAAAGAGTTGACATAAGTGAATGACAGAACAGCAGCATATTGCCACTACTAGTATGATTGGTTTTTGGTTTCACATAATTCCTAGGGTTCCCTGAAAATCTGATCATAACAGTTATGTTCTATTTTTGTTTGCTCTATCATATGTAGATCCCATCTCAACTGTGTTCAAGCACTGAGATTTCAATACATGAAAATCAGCACCAAAGGTTTTTCACCACCTTAAGAGTTAGAGAAATCATTTAGTTCAATGTAAAAAAAAAAAAAAAAATCTATACTCTGAGTTTTAGACAAAGTCTGCTAGAAATAATCTAGTGGTAAGCTTTCTTTCTTGGACAGAGATCCAAACTGGAAACATTTTCCCAGATAATTGAAATTCTCTTTTTTAGGCAATTCCTTTTCACATTTGATGGGAATACTAAAACAAAAAACAGAATTCCACAGAAAAGTCAAGGTATATAATTTAAATATAGGGTTTTTTTGTTAAGATACATAGATCAATAATATTGATACATTAAAGAGAAATATATTCCCGAAATTAATTATTCCCCTTTCAATCTGGTCAAAGGTGAACAAAGAGATACTTTTAGTTTGGTTATCATCAATTATACTAAATCTCTTGGTTGTAGATTAAAATCCATTCCTGAATTTATTGTCTTCTATTCAGGAAAGATTAATTAAATCTTTGATTTAAATGAGACAAAAGACTTTTAGGAGACTTATAGTATTAGTTCTTAATATTTCATAACACAGTTGATTAGAAAACATAATCTGAAAGAGGATCCAGTAAAGGAGATCAAGAAGCAGAAGAAAGTGATTTCTTGAAAGCCTAGAGGGAAGAGAGTATGGAGGAGAGATTAATAGTATCAAAGGCTACAGAAAGGTCAAGGAAAGTAGCCACTGAATTTGGCAACTAACATCTTTAGTAACTTTTGAAAAGAATAATAAAATGATGAATTCAGAAGACAGATTGTAAGGGATTAAGAGGAGATTTTACCTATTGTAAATGGTCTTTTTGAAGAGTTTAGTTACAAAGAGTTGAAGAGATAGAGTGATAGCAAGTATGGAAGGATTAATTGAGGATTTTTTCAGAATATAAAGACAGTAATTTTTGTAGATGCTAGGAAATGAGCCAGTAGACAGGGAGAGATTAAAAATAAGTAAAAGTAAAAATTTCAGAGGGGCAATCTGTTAGGAGAAATGTGATGGAATGGGATCACTTGAACAAATGAAAGGGTTGACTCTAATAAGGAACAAGGCCACTTCATCATGGGGAAGAGGGAAAAAGAGGGAGTTCACAGTGAATGGTCTCAAGTTTGGGTTTTTTTTTTTTGTAAAGTAAGGAGCAAGGTTCTCTGTTGAAGGGAGAGGCAAAGGCGTTTTGAGGAAGGATGAAAAAGGCTGAATAGAGAAAATTATCTAAGTATTTCTTAAAAAAAACAAAAACTGCTATGGTTCTAACTAGCATAATATAAGAAAAAGAACTGGACTATCTTTGAAGTTAACACTATAAGCAATTGCAGAAGTAATAGACCAAGAGGCACTTGCATAGTTTTAAACAGACATTTGTCCAGTGGCTTTTTTTTTTTTGAGATACAGGGGAAATGGTTCCAGATTTGGAATCTACTTTTAAATCTTGGTTCTGCTATTTTCTTGCCTTTGTGAGACTAGACAAGACTCCAAATTCTCTCTCTTTTAAAATTTTTTTATTTTTAAACTTTTTTATTTTCAAAACATATGCATACATAATTTTTCAACATTGACCTTTGCCTAGCCTTATGTTTCAGATTTTCCCCTCCTTTTCCCCACCCCCTCCCCTAGATATCAAGCAATTCAATATATGTTATACATGTTAAAATACATGTTAAATCTAATATGCATAAAGATGTTTATTTATTCAATTCTCTTGTTGCACAAGAAAAATCAGATCAAAAAAGAAAGAAAATGAGTAAGAAAACAAAATGCAAGCAAACAACAACAAAAAGAGTGAGGTTATGTTGTGATCCACACTCAGTCCCCACAGTCCTTTTTCTGAGCGTAGATGGCTCTCTTTATCACAAGATCATTGGAACTGGCATCAATCATCTCATTGTTGAAAAAAAGTCTCATTCATCAGAATTGATTGTCCTATAATATTGATGTTGCCATGTACAATGATCTCCTGGTTCTGCTCATTTCACTTAATCTCATTTCATGTAAGTCTCTCCAGGCCTCTCTAAAATCATCCTGCTAATTGTTTCTTATAGAACAATAATATTCCATAACATCCATATACCATAACTTATTTAGCCATTCTTTAACTGATGGGTATAAGACTTCAATTTTCTAGGCTAATTTTTCATTTTCTGGAAAATGAGGGAATTGGACTAGATAGTCTTTTAAGTCACTTCAAATTCTAGATCCATGAGCTGTATCTGATATTCAGCTCTAGCATTGTAATTCTCTATTCCCTATTGGGGGAAAACCTTTCTGTAGCCTGTAATTTCTATGCCTTTCTCCTCAGTCTTTACCTTACCAGAAAGAGGGACTGCTCCTAGTTAGGTACTTAATTAACAAGTATTTCTTGAATACCTACTAAGCATGTAGAGAAAGAGGAATAAGGAATATAAAACAATTAAAAGAAACACTGTTTCCTGAGAAGTTAAAGAATCTAATTGGGAAAGATCAAATAAAAACCAGCAATAGCAATTGAGACATTCAGAAATTCACAGGAGACAAAATCCATGAAAGGAACCAGTAATAAAACCTCTTATGTCAAGTATCAAATCACAAATGCCTATGAATACTAATAATGAATGGAAGCAAGCTTGAGTTCATAAGGACAATTCTACTTCAGTACCTTAACTTCGTATGTATCTTTCTATTTCAAATGTGTTTCTTAAAAACAACATATTTTTGCATACATCCTGCTATCTTCTGTTCTATGGGTGAAAACATTCCATTTACATTCACAGTTATAATTGTTAAATGTGTATTTCTCTCCTTCTTTTGCTCTTATACTTTCTTTTATACATCTTTTTTTTTTTTTTTTTACCCTCTTTCCTCCTCAAGAATCTGTTTTGCTTCTGACCACTGCTTTCCTTAATTTACCCTCTCTCTCATCTCCTCTCTTTTCTTTTAACCCCTTTTTCCTCCTATATTCCTTCTGGCTAAAAAATTTCTATATCCAACTTTGTATATGGATGTTCTTTGCTCTTTAAAGTAGTACAGATGAGAGTGAGGTTCAAATGTTGCTTCTCTTCACTCCTCCATTCTTCTCTCCATTGAACAACTAATTTAATTCCCTGTTTATATGAGATATTTTCCCCTTTTTTCTCTCCCAATTTATCCCTTTTTCTAAACCTTCCATTTTTTCTGAGATCACCCCAGTATAATAGAATTACCTCCATGTCCTCTGTCAAATAGATTCCAATAGCCTTAGTAATGATAAAATTCTGAGGGGTTACATATATCATCTTCTCATGTAGGCATGAATATAGTGTAACTTTGTTTATGATTTCTCACTCATTTACCTTTTTATACTGCTCTTGAGTCTTATGTTGAATGTCAGATTTTCTGTTGGGCTCTGGTATTTTTATAAGGAATGGTTGAAAGTTCTCTATTTCATTAAATATCCCTTTCCTTTTCTCTTTTCTTCCTACCTTTCTCCCATAAGATTATACTTAGTTTTGTGGAATAGGTTATTCTTGGCTGTAATCCTAACTCCTTTTCCTTAAGGAATATCACATTCCAAACCCTCGATTCCTTTAAATTGGTAGCTGTTAAATCTTCTGTGATCTTGACTGTGACTTCATGGTACTTGAATTATTTCTTTCTGATTGTTAAGGTGTGAGAAATGAGGGTTGAGAGATCCCCTGGCTGGTGTCACAGGGTTTTTGCCAAAAAAAATCACAATTCCAATAGGCAATGTTTGTGGCAAAAATGGGTTTATTACACTGAGAAATAACTTCCCAGAGGGCTAGTTCCAAAGGGATTAGCAAAGGTAGGTTTTTAGCAAAGATGGGTTTACATTGAGAAATAACTTCATAGTGGGCTTTCCTGATTAGGGATTAGCAAAGATGGGTTTACACTGAGAAGAAACAACTTCTCAATAGGCCAAATCCTGTTAGGATTTTTTAAGCAAAGGTTTGGGGTTCACCCTTTGATTATATTGGGTTTTCTTAAAAACTAGGCAGTGATCTTCAGATGAGTTTGAGGGGCTGATTTTCAACTCAATAAATGGTGGTGATTGTGCCCCAGGCCAAGATCTCCAATTGAACTGTGGGTGGAGATTACCATCTGGGAGTTTCCTATGAACAGGAGGGTGGGGCTCTTCCCAAAAGTCAGGAGGGGTTGAGATTTTAGGGTTTTTCTAATCCAGGTCATCCCCCTTTCTCCCCCACCCCAACCAAGATCAAGGGGGACACAGTTTACATCATGATTGCTTATGAATGGGACTGATTGGATGAAGTATTTCTCAGTATTGAGCCACATGATTCCTGTTCCCAGAACTGGGACCTTGGGGAGGTCATTTGATCTCAGGAGGGATGAACTTTGAATCCTGAAATACAGGAAGTTGCAGGAAGTGATGTGACCTGTGGGATGCAGCCAATATTGGTGACCACTGGTCAAGGATGGTTACATCTTTTTAGTCTATCCAATGAGAAGATTCAAGTCTTTTGCTTTTAAACCCTAGACAAGCCAGAAGCTGGCCAGGTTCTGGGTGCACATGGCAGAGTTGGGATGGCTCCCAGGTGTGTCTGGGCCTCTCTCTGCAGGGATTAAATAAATGCTTTCTCTTTGTACCTGATGATGTCTCCAATTAGTTAATTGGGAAGAGAATCTTGTACCTGACCTGTCCCACACACTTATAATATTTTCTCCTTGACCTGAGAAGTCTAGATTTGGGAGTTTTCATTTTGGGATTTCTTTGAGAAGTAACCAAAGGTTATTTTCAATTTATCCTGTACAATCTGGTTCTAAAGTATCTGGGCAGTTTTTCTTTATAATTCTGAACTTTTTTTTCTGATCATGAATTTCAAGTAGTCCAGTGATTCTTTAATTATCTCTCCCTGTTGTATTTTCCAAGTAGTTGTATTTTTAGAGGTATTTCACATTTTCTGTGTCTGGTGCTCTTTATCATTCATTATATTGGAGGATATGAAGAAGCTAAGGCAAAATTGCTAACTCTTACTGATCATCTTGACTCCACCTTCTTCCAATTAAATTTAAAATTTTAAATTTGTCAGTATTGGCAATTGTTGTGGGCTAATGTCCAGATAGTATGTTTGACATCTCTAGACTAGAGGAAAATAAAATTGGGAGGATCTAAAATTGACTATATTGTTAGAACTAGAAGAGAAGTTGTTAATGCTTCAATGATTTTATGCTTTAAAAAAATGATCAATCATTTGGATAAGACATTGGTAGCATGTCTATTGGGAAACTAGGTGGTGCAATAGATAGAATGCTAGGACTAGTATAGAAGCCTGGAGTTCAAATCTGGCTTCAGACACTTACTAGTCATGTGACCCTAAACAAGTCTTTTAATTCTGTTTGCCTCAGTTTCCTCATTTATAAAATGAATTGGAGAAGGAAATGGCAAACTATTGCAATATCTTTGCCAAGAAAATCCCAAATGAGGTCACAGAGAGTCTGATAACAAAATGCTTCAGCAATAACACAACAATACAATTGCCTATCTAGAGGCAGATGATACTCAGTAGGGAGGCATAAGTTTAGTTTGTCTCCAAGCTTCCTCCTTTCCCATTGCCCCAGGGACTTTGAGACCTACTTTTGAAGTAGTTCATGAAGAGACTCAAAGATATGAAATGATTTTAGAAAGAAATGTAGTAGTAGGTCATTTGGTGGAAGAGAAGAAGCCAGAAAAGAAGCCTGACTTTTGTCTAGGTTCTTGAGTGTTTACATAAGATTTAGATAAAGGTACTTAACATCAAACAACCACTCATACTTAGTTAAACAAAGTTACCTAGAGAACAACTTGAAAGCAAGTTTAATTAAGATATTAGAAACTGTGTTGAACAAGATTTGAGTAAAGGCACAATCTAGACCCATTATAAATCCTAGGTGTGGTAAGCCAAAACAAGAATGTTTTAGGTGGATCTTAGACCTGGGGAATCCAAAATACTAGTAGCTATCTCTAGTATTTCTAAAGAGCTACTGGAATCAAGTAATAGTCTGGATTGGATTAATTAGATTAAATAAAATAATATATGTATTTTTTTCTGAACTATCTAACAAATCATTATTCCTATATGAGCTTTTACTTCCTCTTGATTTGTCCCAGGCTCACCCATCATACCATTCCTGGTTTTCTCCCACCAGAAGTCAGATTCCCTTTCCTGTTACCCTTGTTCTCCTTTTTTTTTCAATTCTAAGCCTTTTCTATATGTTATCTTTTTGTATTAAAATGCAATCTCCATGTAGTTAAGAATTATTTGTTTGTACTAGTAGCTATTAGTTGTTTGTCCTTCATTCTCAAAGGACATCAGGAAAGTGATGCCATGATGTGTAAGTGAGAAAGGGCTATGCAAAGTCAATAGTCTCCAGAGCCATCTGTGTCTAGTGGCTCACTATAGATTAGGATGACTGGAGATGGCTTGATATGTATTAAGTGACTAATACTTTTTAAAAATTCATTCATGGTTAACATATTGGATCAAAGTCTATTTGAAAAGATTTTGACATACTTGTTAAGATATTGGGCTGAATTTAAGATGAAATTCAGTACAAATAAATGTAAAGTTTGGATACTTGAGTTTAAAAAGTCAACTTCATAAGTATTTAATATTTAATGTATTTATTAATATTTATATTAAATATTATATTATTTAATAAATGTTTGTCTATAAATATTTTGTGGTTTTTAATGTACTTCAAGTTTAATATGGATTAAATGTGATATGGCAGCCAAAAAAGCCTGTTGCATTAAGAGAGCTATAGATCCTCAGGGATAACAGGGTGATGCTATGTACACATATATTACACTATCTCTTGTTTAAACCACATTTGGAATAAAGTGCCACCTTCTAAGGATATCCATCTTAGTTGGATAGCATCCAGAGGAAGGCAAACAGGACAATGAAGGGCATCAAGCCCTTGCCAGATAAAAATAGATTGAAGCTAATGATAATAGTTTGCCTGGGAGAAACTTATGGTGAGGAGGGAATGATAGACATCATCATGTATTTGAAAGGTTATTATATGCTAGCAGGATTAGACCTGTTCTCTTTGCTCTCTGAGGGTAGAATCAGGAGAAATAGATAGAAGATACAAAAGAGGAGAATTTAGACTTGATATCAGGAAAAACTTTCTGATAATTCAGGTTATTAAAAATAGAATGGGGGACAGTTAGATGGCTCAATGGATAGAGCACCAACCCTGAAGTCAGGAGGACTTGAGTCCAACTGGCCTCAGATACTTAACACTTCCTAGCTGTGAGTCACTTAACCCCAATTGTCTCAGCAAAAAAAAAAAAAAAAAATAGAATGGACTTCCTGAAGAGGTTCTAAGTCCCTCTTCATTGGAGATATTCAATCAGAAGTTGAATGACCATTTGTCAAGTATCTTATAGGGGAGATCCTATACAGTACATGGTTGGCTAGATGAATCCCTTGAAACTTGAACATTCTATGCTCCTATATTATTCTTTGTACTTTGTGTGGAACTGACAGTTTAATCCATGGGAACTTATTAGATCATTGAGAAAGAGAGGAAAGGAGAGAGAGGTAGACAGACCGACACAAAGTCAAATACTGACAGAGATACAGATACAGAGACCAAGTCAGAGACACAAAAGATAGAGATAAAGAAATTAAGAGACACGGGGAGACAAAGAAAAAGACTGAAAGAGGCAGAAAGACTGAGACAGGGAAAGCACAGAATGGAGAAGATTTATGATAGTGTCTTAGATACAACTACAAATAAGGAGTGGGACATAGATGATGATCTACTTCAAATAAGATTGAGAAGGATTAGTCAGACAGATAAGAAAATAGTTATGATAGGGCAGCATCATGAAATTCAAGGTAGAAGTAATTTGGAGACAAAGGTGACCATCACAGAGGCCAATCAAGGAGGACTAAAAGAAAAGCCACTGGATTTTGCAACAAAGAGATCACTGACATTTCCTCAGAAAAGAGGGTTAGGATTGGTTTGCCGCAGTGGATGCATCTATTTGAGCAGTGATGAATTATACAGGAGCTGATCAGCAGAACTGCGAGACTTTTTCCATTGGCATTCAGTAGCATGGAAACAGGATTGAAGGAAACACTTGGTGGGATTAATCCAGAATTAGGGTTTGGAAAAGGTATGAGTAATAATGGGAGAATGGAGTGAATAGAGAATAGTAAAATATGGCACTGGTCAATGAATTGGGTCAAGGTTTTGAAGGTAAGAAAATAAGGCCAGAGCAAAAGTGATAGTACTGGGAAGCAGAGAGGTGAATGGGACTGACTGGGTAAAGTTTTCTCAAGTCTGAGTCTATGCCTAAGTTACCTGATCCCTCTTCTCAGAGGTCATTAGAGTTGGAAGATCAGGCCTTGGGCCCCAGATTGCAGGAAGTCACATGATCTCTGGCCCTAGAGGCCTCTAAAGGCCAAGACCCAGATCAGTGATGGGAAGTGATTTGATCCATAGGAAGTAGACAACATTGGTGACCATTGGTCAAGGATGGCTACATCCTTTTAGTCTATCCCACGAAAAGGCGTGGGTCTTTTGCTATTTAAACTCTGACAAGCTTCCAGCTTGTCAGATCGGGCACATATTGGGGTTGGGATGGTTTCCTGGATGTGCTGGGTCTCTCCCTGCAGAGACTAAATAAATGCTTTCTCTTTGTAGCTGAAGATGTCTCTGATTAGTTAATTTGGGAAGAGAGTCTAGCACCCGTCCCACACAGAGGAAAAGAGTGACTAAAAGAAACACAAAAGAAAATGTAAGGATAGGAGATTTTAGTCAGATTCAGGGATTTGGGGAGGTGACATTAGATCAAGGATATGATCTCAGTGTGTGGCTAAGTTGAAATAAAGGGTATGCCATAAGAATGAAGTTTTACGAATGTGAACTATTTGCATTTTTGTTTTTCTTCCCGGGTTATTTATACCTTCTGAATCCAATTCTCCCTGTGCAACAAGAGAACTGTTCGGTTCTGCAAACATATATTGTATCTAGCATATCCTGCAACATATCTAACATATATAAAACTGCTTGCCATCTAGGGGAGGGGATGGAGGGAGGGAGGGGAAAAATCGGAACAGAAACGAGTGCAAGGGATAATGTTGTAAAAAAATTACCCTGGCATGGATTCTGTCAATATAAAGTAATTATTAAATAAAAATAAAAAAAAAAAAAAGAATGAAGTTTTATAAACAGGTTATTTTAGAGCCTGTTCAACTATAACTACATTGATTAATTTCATAATGTCTGGTTTTTGTTTTCTGTACAAGGACATGTTTACTTGGAATTTTGTACCAAATGCCATCTTTTCTAGAAGTAATACAAATAAATTGATTATGCTTTCTAGAGATTATAAACAATTACACAATATTATATTAATAACTGAGAACACCACTTTCCTCAAATTTTTGTGTACTGAAAGTTTATTTCCTTCTCCTCTATTGAATCTTAGAATCCCAAATGTAGAATCTGAGGGAGAAAGGTATAAACATCTTCAACAAAAGGGCTTTGGTCTCTCACTTGAGAGACTCCATGAGAAGTCTTGTTTTCTATAAATGAATTACAGTTCTGTATACCTATGTAGCCTTAAATGCTTTTCACTTTCTTTGCTTTTACTCCTATAACTGACTTGGACGATTTCCTATGGACTTCCCAATTGTAGCTTCAGAGGTAAGTGTCCACAAGGCCCCATGGTATTTGGGATTATAGATAAGATCTTTCACAAGTCATCTTGTGTCCAAATCTGAGCAATCTAGTCCTATGCCTCTCAATCTCCTCATTCACTTCAAAGATCCCAAAGCATAGAGTTAGAATTAAAGTAATAAATAACACTTTGCTTCTCCATCAAACACCATCTTCAAGCTACTCAAAAGTGAGGAACCATATGTCAGAGCAGGTTTTCTTTTCTATACACAAGGGGAAAGCTAGCACAATCATTTTGGGAGCTGCTATATTACCTTCCCAGTATTTGGGCAGACTCAGAGGACCCTCTCATTTGCAGTCACCAGTATCTTTTAATAACTTTAATATGGCCACCAGCCTTGAGAATATGTTTACAACTTTCCCAGTCTTTAGTAAAGATTTTGGTTTATCTCATTAATTATTTATTAGAAGAAGCCTTTGCGTCTCCCCCCGCTTCCCACCCAGTATAGAAACTAAAATTAGGAGGAGAAACTTAGGCCCTTTAGTTTTTAATTCCTAAAATTCAAACAAAATTGCCCTTGTTAAAATTGAATTAAATGGCCTTAGTTCATAAAGCAACAGCAGTATTTATGGAACTATCTTGTAGATTGTTTCCAGAACTATAAGGATAGAGAATGAAAGAAGACTGAGAGCAAACACTGAACTCCTGGAGAAAAGGGGAAGAATTCTCTAGGTGCAAGTAGATAACATCATTCAGGTCTCGCTTTGGCTTCCATCTTCTTATATATATCTAACCTGGAGGTATGGATATCTTAAGTTGAGACCTATATCTGTAATGCTTTGAAAAAAATGTAATGTTTGCCCTGATCTATACTAATATTATAAAGATATTTGTTGGATCTGGATATACCAAGTTATATAGCCAAGTAGCAACTCCCTAGTTCCCTGAATAGGGGCTTAAAAATATAGATAGATATAGCTATAAATAAATAAACACATATATGCTCATATATTTATGTATATATGCATGTATATATGTGTGTGTGTGTGTGTGTGTGTGTGTGTGTGTGTGTGTGTGTGTATTTAACAAGCTCCTTTCATTATCCAGTCTAGTAGGACATGCTACATATTCAATCTTTATTTTCCTCTGAGTCTAAATAGAAAAATTCCAGGTATGGTCACCTGGGAGGCTCAGATAAACTTTTTTGAGTACTAGATTTCACCTGACCCATTGCTATTTTTTGACATTGATTTGATGGAATCAATTTTTGCTGAATCAAGTCTTCATTTCATCTTTCTTGGACATCCAGTAAACATATGTCCGTCTAGATCAATTATAACAAAATAGAAGTCTGCTATTCCAGATGAAGTTTGCTGGTAAAGTTTTTATATCAGATTATTTTTATCTTTGGTATCACAATCCTTTGAGGAATTGTTTTACTGTGTTCCATTTCTTAGCAGGTTTGTTCAAGTTTTTGCAATCAACTTGGGGCAATTGTATTCTGCCAGGATCATGTTCCCAGGAAATTCCATCACCAGGAAACTTATCATCCTGTGAGACTGCATTAGCTTTGATACTCACATCTTATCAATACCCTCATTATCCTCTGCCCTTTTGATATGGAGGGCTGGAGAGTAAAGAATTCATCCCAAAGCTTCTATTTCCTATCAGGTTCACTCTTTGTACTGGACTTCACTATGGTCATGCTCCTAGGAAATATTACTAAGAAACTCATCATTATGAGAGATTATATCAGTTTTGCTATTTACTTCTTATAAATACTCTCTGTCCCTTTGATTGCAGGGCTGGAAAGTAGAATTCCCTCCAAAGCCTTCATTTTAGATGTCTTCCAGACCAGCCAACTTTTCATTCTTAGTAAATGCACTTGAGTTAGTCCCCATCATGTCCCTCTGCTCTCCCTCGAAGTAGGTATTTTCCTCCCCCTCCCTTCTTTCTTTTAACCTTTCTTTTGAGTGTTGTCTTCCCTGGGAACATAATACATGGCATATAGTAGGTGCTTAATAAATGTTTACTGACTTCTAATTATTGTTGGTGGCCTCAATTTGAGCACTTTAAGGCCATCTGCTGGGCTTTTGGGTTTTATCTGCTAAGAATCAGTAGATTAAAAAAAAAAAAACTTTTCTGACACGAGTTAACAATTGACACATAGGCTAATATCTTTTTAGCTCTTTTGTTGTTGTTCAGTTGTTTCTTAGCCATGTCTGACTCTTTGTGACCTCATATAGGATTTTTAAAATTGCATCAGAATATTTTTTCCAATTTTTAAAAAAATATTTTTATTTAAAGTTTTGAGTTCCAAATTCTATTCCTTCTTCCCTCCTTCCCCCTTTCCCCTCTGAGATGGTAAGCAATCAAAGAAAGATTATACATGTGCAATTATGTAAAACATTTTTATGTGTTATTTCATACAAGATGATTCAAATAAAAACAACAAAAAATGAAAGAACAAAGGTAAAAATAGCATGCTTTAGTCTGTATTCAATCAATATCAATTCTTTCTCTGGAAGTGGATAGCATGCTTTGGGAATCTATCTGCCAAGGGAAAGTCAGGAACTATATGAGCAAAACTACAAAATGCTTTCCACAAAAACAAAGTCAGATCTAAACAATTGGTCTACAGGTCTCTTGTTGTTAGACTTTATTGGTAATATATAGAAATGCTGATGATTTATGTAGACTTATTTTGTATCTTGCAACTTTGCTAAAGTTGCTAATAATTTCTTTTTTTAATTTAATTTAATTTAATTTTTAAAAATTTTATTTAATAATTACTTTATATTGACAGAATCCATGCCAGGGTAATTTTTTTTACAACATTATCCCTTGCACTTGTTTCTGTTCCAATTTTTCCCCTCCCTCCCTCCACCCCCTCCCCTAGATGGCAAGCAGTTTTATATATGTTATATATGTTGCAATATATCCTAGATACAATATATGTTTGCAGAACTGAACAGTTCTCTTGTTGCATAGGGAGAATTGGATTCAGAAGGTAAAAATAACCCGGGAAGAAAAACAAAAATGCAGATAGTTCACATTTGTTTCCCAGTGTTCTTTCTTTGGGTGTAGCTGCTTCTATCCGTCATTTATCAATTGAAACTGAGTTAGGTCTCTTTGTCAAAGAAATCCACTTCCATCAAAATATGTCCTCATATAATATTGTTGTTGAAGTGTATAATGATCTCCTGGTTCTGCTCATTTCACTTAGCATCAGTTCATGTAAGTCTCGCCAGTCCTCTCTTTATTCATCCTGCTGGTCATTTCTTATAGAACAATAATATTCCATAACATTCATATACCACAATTTACCCAGCCATTCTCCAATTGATGGGCATCCATTCATTTTCCAGTTTCTAGCCACTACAAACAGGGCTGCTACAAACATTTTGGCACATACAGGTCCCTTTCCCTTCTTTAGTATCTCTTTGGGGTATAAGCCCAATAGAAACACTGCTGGATCAAAGGGTATGCACAATTTGATAACTTTTGGGGCATAATTCCAGATTGCTCTCCAGAATGGTTGGATTCGTTCACAACTCCACCAACAATACATTAGTGTCCCAGTTTTCCCGCATCCCCTCCAACATTCATCATTATTTTTTCCTGTCATCTTAGCCAATCTGACAGGTGTGTAGTGGTATCTCAGAGTTGTCTTAATTTGCATTTCTCTGATCAATAATGATTTGGAACACTCTTTCATATGAGTGGTAATAGTTTCAGTTTCATCCTCTGAAAATTGTCTGTTCATATCCTTTGACCATTTATCAATTGGAGAATGGCTTGATTTCTTATAAATTTGAGTCAGTTCTCTATATATTTTGGAAATGAGGCCTTTATCAGAACCTTTAACTGTGAAGATGTTTTCCCAGTTTGTTGCTTCCCTTCTAATCTTGTTTGCTTTAGTTTTATTTGTACAAAGGCTTTTTAATTTGATGTAATCAAAATTTTCTATTTTGTGATCAGTAATGGTCTCTAGTTCATCTTTGGTCACAAATTTCTTTCTCCTCCACAAGTCTGAGAGATAAACTATCCTATGTTCCTCTAATTTATTTATAATCTCGTTCTTTATGCCTAGGTCATGGACCCATTTCGATCTTATCTTGGTATATGGTGTTAAGTGTGGGTCCTTGCCTAATTTCTGCCATACTAATTTCCAATTATCCCAGCAGTTTTTATCAAATAATGAATTCTTATCCCAGAAGTTAGGATCTTTGGGTTTGTCAAACACTAGATTGATATAGTTGACTATTCTGTCTTGTGAACCTAACCTTTTCCACTGATCCACTAATCTATTTCTTAGCCAATACCAAATGGTTTTGTTGACTGCTGCTTTATAATATAATTTTAGATCAGGTACAGCTAGGCCACCTTCATTTGATTTTTTTTTTTCATTAATTCCCTTGAGATTCTCGACTTTTTATTGTTCCATATGAATTTTGTTGTTATTTTTTCTAGATCATTAAAATATTTTCTTGGAAGTCTGATTGGTGTAGCACTAAATAAATAGATTAGTTTAGGGAGTATTGTCATCTTTATTATGTTCACTCGGCTGATCCAAGAGCACTTAATATTTTTCCAATTATTTAAGTCTGACTTTATTTGTGTGGAGACTTTTTAATAATTTTGCTCATATAATTCCTGACTTTCCTTTGGTAGATAGATTCCCAAATATTTTATGGTATCAACAGTTATTCTGAATGGAATTTCTCTTTGTATCTCTTGCTGTTGGGTTTTGTTGGTAAGTTGCTAATAATTTCAACTAAGTTTTTAGGTGATTCTCTGAGATTTTTAAAGTATAACATTACATCATCTGCAAAGAGTAATAGTTTTGTTTCTCCTTTGACAATTCTAATTTTTTTTTCTTCTGGAGTTTTCTTGGCAAAGATACCAGAGTGATTTGCCTTTTCATTTTCCAGCTGAAAAAACTGAGGGAAACTGGGTTAAGTGACTTGCCCAGGGTCATATAGCTGGAAGTTTCTGAGATTGTATTTGAATTCAGAAAGATAGGTTTTCCTAACTCCAGGCTTATTATCTGTTCACTATCTGGATATTGTGTCACTTAGCTGCTCATGTGTTGTTTAACACTCTTTAATAGCTCTTTCACATGTTAAAGGTATAAACCAGTATGCCCAGCTAAGAGCAATCCAAAGAAACTAGTGTCTCAAGTTAAGATTGAGTCTTTGGGCTACTGGTGTCTGATGCTTATTTTGAAGTCCAAGAAACATATTTGATTTAGGGTTAAAAAATTCCTTATAACCCCCATTTAATCATGAGAGAGATCCACTATCCCTAATTCATTTTACTGTAACTTAGGGTCTTTTAGACCTTTTAGAGATCATGTAACTTCCCAGAGTCCAAGACCTGATCTTCTGCTCCAGGAACAGGGATCATGTGACTTATGCCTAGTCTCATCAGCTGAGAAAATCTCATCTAATCAGAAGAAAACTTCATCTAAATCAGGTTTATTTAGAAAAAGAGGTTATAGACAAAATGAAAAGGTACAATAGACACCAGGAGTGGCAAATATGAACTAGAATTGAGAAAGCATATAGTTAGATACCAAAGTAGTTTTAACAATTAACAATAGAAAAGACAAGTTCCTTCTTAGAACTCACAATTAACCAAGAGAAAGGAAATACTCCATAAGATAGGAATATACCACTGACTGACAGATTAAATCTATAGAGGAGTTTAATATCCTAAGAGAGTTAGGAAGAATGGACACAGCAAGGTGGAGTTACCCAGGACCTCCACAGAAGGTGGGACTATAAGATTAAATTGATCCCCACCAGTGTCCTTCCTTGCTTGCCTTAGGAAATAATTTTATCCATACCCTATAATTAATAGTCTTTCTCTGCTAATCCCACCTAGTAACCCAGGACTTCATCACAAGTATACAAAAATAGTAAATACAAAGCCAGTATATGAACTCATGCTTTCTCCAAATTCAGTGCTCTTTCTATGCTAGGTTGTTATTTCCACATCTGGTTGCCCTTTTGAGATCACATTAAGGTCTGCATTTTGTGCTGTACAATTAATGTTTCATTCTAAGAAACTCATGACTCTGAGCAAAACAACTGTATTACATATTCATTCACACATGTTCCCAAGCACTTCACCTCTTGTTACTAATTATACTTCCAAATGAGTTGTGGCCATTTAATTTCCCTCAGAGCATTCTTTGCCGAGTGGAGGCTACTGAAGGCTCAGAAATGAGCTAATTATGTGCTATTCAGACACCTCACTTCCATCAGGGTACATCATCTTGACTCTCAAATATAATTTTATCAGTGCTAGTGTTGAGGTTATGAGGTATAGTCAGACTGTCTTTACCAAGCCACCAAATGATGGGGTTATTCACCAAATGTTGGGGTACAAGGTAATACCCCCAAAGTATATTAGGATTATGGGCTGGTGTTACAAGGTGTCTCAAAAGAATTTTTAGGTTTATATTTTTATTACACTGCTGAGAGTGAGTTAAATCCATAAAGATTTTTGTGTGTGTGTGTGGTTTTTTTTTTTTTTTTAGCAAGGAAAGGGGTTTTAGCACTTAAACGTGCTAAGTTCCTGAATGGGACTGACTGGGTGAAGTTTTCTCAAGAAGTCTTGAATCTAGGCCTAAATCACGTAATCCTTATTCCCAGAAATCTTTAGAGCTGGAAGATCAGGCCTTGAGCCCCAAGTTGCAGGAAGTTACATGATCTCAAGGCCTAGAGATCTCTAAAGGTTAGATCCTAAGTCAGTGACAGGAAGTTACAGAAGTGACATGACCCACGGAAGCAGACAAGTTTTCATTGGTGACCACTGGTCAATGATGGTTACTTCCTTTTATTCTGCCCAATATAAGGCTTGGATCTTTTGCTATTTAACTCCTGACAAACTTTTCAGGTCCATGAACACATGGTGGGAGTTGCGATGCTTCCCAGGTGTGCTTGGGCCTCTTCCTGCAAGGACTATATAAATGCTTTCTCTTTACACCTGAAGATGTCTCTGATTAGTTAGCTTGGGAAAGGGGGTCTAGCACTGGCCCCGCACATTCCCTAGCAGTATCTGTAATGCCGGAGAAACTGAGCAAGACAGAGATTAGAGAACAATTTAATAGTTTATTAAATGGAGGGATTTTCTGGGACCAAATGGATCCCTGGTTGATCCCAGGGCTGGAGGAGACTATCATCTCAAAGAATCCAGCCTTGAGCATTAGACAACAAAACTCTTTTATAAGATAACAAGAACAATGACATAATGGGGGAGGTACCTGGATGGGGGGTAACCTAATGGGGGGAGGCCCCTAGGATGACACAATGGAGGGAGGTTACTGATATTCTAATGACATCTAGAATGGATAAACCTTTATCCTGTCAAACATTAAGAAAGAATGATTATAGCCTAAAGATATAAAACCTTTATCTCATCAAACATTAAGAGGGAATGGTTATAACCGGAGGCAGAATAACTAAATAGGACAATTGAGAAACTGGGTCAGGATATTAAAAGGGAACTGTGGCACAACATACTCAGGAGGAAGAGGCCATAAAAAGGAAGATGCCATGATCTGGAATTATACCATTGACTAGCGGACTAACTCTAAAAGGGATTTGCAACTAAAAAGAGCCAAGGAATTACAGTAGAGTAGGTCTTCTATTAGGGAAATATAACCTGGTGGGTCTGACATCTGACATCATAACTTGGCTTTCTGATGGGATATAGTAACTTTTTTGATGATTTGATCAATACAAAGAATTCAGCTAAGAATTCTATCAGATTCCTCCATCTGGGATGGGGCTGGAATAAAGTCAATATATAATCCTATCAGTGCTCTTCCCTGCTTGCCTCACAGTAGCTAAGCTTACAGATTGTTTACAGTAATTCAGGCCTTCTCTGTCAAAGCCAACCTGGCTACTCAGGACCTCATCACTAGGACCAGGGTCATATATCATCACCAGATAGTTACATAGATTGTATTGGCTTCTTCCTTAGCCTTTGTTCTATTCTCCTTTAGTATCCACAACTCCCTGTGAATACAGTGTTGGCTTTTAAGGCCTGTATGTAGACATCTTCAGATCACTTATTCAGAACTTTTGCTCCCTAATACTCTATACCCACCTTTCACATGCAAGCAATTATTCAACCTGCATTCTTTCTTTCTCTCAGGCTCACAAAATTATTACATTTCTCTCATTCTCTCACTCATCACTCTGTCACAGATACACTCAGGTTAGATTTACACATTACCTTCAAGCAAATGTCACATAAACATCTTAATATTCTTTGATAGTTGAGGGAAGAGGGATGTAATTAATAATTGTAGACAGCTGTACCAAAGCTACCTCTTCCTTGCATAGCTGTTTGCCTTCTCCCAGGGTTCTCAACCCAAATAAAATGGTTGCAATAACTGTATGACAATGCAAAGTCAGAAATTTCAAATAATTTAAAAATCACTCTGAAATGGCAATAGCAGTGCCTATTTCATTCCTGTATAGGAGCTGAAAGTATCTAGAATCAAATTATACCTCTGTATTTAAGTGTAAAGTAAATTTAATCAAGTGCTGAGTATCAAATTAACATGGGAATTGCCTAAGGGAAACAAATATTTTAAGTCAGTTAATGACTGTAGCTAATGCTGCAAGAGATTTGGTTTTACCTGTTTCAATTAACAACATCAACTGTATTTGCAGTTTAGAAATTGCTTCTTTTTAGATTGTACTTAGCAATTTGGACCAATGTAGTTTTCTGTTATATATTTGATGATCATTTGAATTTGAGTGTTACAGATTGCAGCATCATTTCTCTTTAGCTATAGCCACTTAAATTATTCCAGTTGAGTTTGTATTAGTGATTACTTTCTATATTACTCTTCAGGGAAAGAAAACATAATAAAACGATTTTAATAATAAGAGTCTAGTTGTTGATGGGTTTACTTCTTGCTTGGAGGACCTGTGATTTCACTAATGTGGATGCTCTATCCAACCATGCAGATACATTACAACTTTTCCACCATGGTTTACTAAACAGTCTTTATGAGGTGCTATGCCTGAAAAAAATATATTAGTTGGTGGCTGGCCTTCGGGAAGGAATTTCTCTGAACTTAGCTGGACTGGTCCTCAGATGCACAAGCCTGTTGGTTGCTGGCACCATGCTCAAAGTCTTCCCAGATTGGCCTAAGACTTTCCTTAATTTATACTCTGGTGCCAAAACTTTCAATCGTCTCCTAGGGTCATTTGCATGCTATGATGAAGCATCTGAGTAGGAGTTTGGTAGAAAGTTATTATAATGCCGGAGAAACTGAGCAAGACAGAAATTAGAGAACAATTTAATAATTTATTAAGTGGAGAGATATACTAGGACCAAATGGATCCATGGACCATACTAGGACCAAATGGATCCCCTATTGTCTCAAAGAATCCAGCACTAAATATCGGGACAGCAAGATTTTTATAGGATAACAAGAACAATGACATAATGGAGGGGGTACCTGGATGGGGATAACCTAATGGGGGGTGAGGCACCTAGGATGACACAATGAAGGGAGGTACTGGAGAAGTTACTGATATTCTAATGATGTCTAAAATGGATAGACCTTTATCCTGTCAAACATTAAGAATGATTATAGCCTAAAGATATAAAACCTTTATCTCATCAACCATTTGAGAGGGAATGATTATAGCTTGGGGTTTTGGGGCAGAGCAACTGAGGTAGACCTTTATCTCATCAAACATTAAGAGGGAAAGGTTATAACCTGAGGCAGAGTAACTAAATAAAACAACTGGAGAAACGAAGTCAGGACATTAAAAAGGAACTGTGGCACAACACCTGGATGGAAATGACCTAATGGGGGAAGGCACCTAGGATGACATAATGGGGAGGTACTGGAGAGGCTCCTGATATTCTAATGACATCTAAAATGGATAAAGACCTTTATCCCATTAAACATTAAGAGGGAATAAGTATAGCCTAAGGTCTAAGATATAAGACCTTTATTCTATCAAACATTAAGAGGGAATGGTTATAACCCGAGGCAGAATAACTAAATAGGACAATTAGGGAAACTGGGTCAGGACATTAAAAGCGAACTATGGTACAACATTATTAAGTACAAACTTGAGCTCTAATTTAAAGGAATCCATTCAAAGAAGTCTATTCTACTTTTATATTATTCTAATTGTGAGAAAGTTGTTTCTTTGTTGACCTTCAAACTCACATCTCCAGTTGCTTTTCAGAAATGTTGAAATGGATATCTAGTAGACATCTTAAAGTCATTTATCTTTCTCCCCAAAATGGAATTCATTATCTTTCTCCCCAAAATCTTCCTTCACTTCTAACTTTCCTGTTATAGTAAAGGGCAACACTATCCTCTCAGTCACTTAGGCTAACAAGTTAGAAGTCATCCTGCATCCCTCTCTGTTTCCCATCCTTCATATCCAATCTGTTGCTAAGGTCTGTTGATTTCACTCTTGGAGCATCTCCTCAAATATATACCCTGTTCTCTCCTTTGACAATGTCATCATTCTTGCGCAGATTTTCATCACTTCATACTTGGATTATTGCAATAGCCTGTTAGAGGATGTTTCTTTTAAATCTCTCCCCACTCCAGTACATCTTCTATTCAGTCACAAAAGTGATTTTCCCAAAGTTTAGGACCCATTATATCATACCCCTACTCAATAAACTCCAGTGGCTTCCTATTGCCTCTATGATCAAATGTTCTGTTTGCCATTTAAAAATTGTCCATTTCTTTTCCCAACTCCTCCCTAAACCTCCCCTTTGTGGTTTTCAAACATAAATCTCCCCTGCTCCTCCTCGTTCATATGCTCCTTTGTAATTTGTCCTGGGGTCCCTTAGCACTAGTATCTAATTTTCCTCCTAATAATACTTTTCTGTTTTCAACTCAGTTTGGACTCCTCTGCATTTTGAGAGATGGGCTTTGTCTGGTTGACATTTCTGGTGTCAGAAATTCAAATGTAACAACAGCCAGATTAAAAGGTTGTTTTGTCCAATAGCATTTCCGTTATAATGGACTCTTAAATTTCATAATATGAAAATTTAGAAATATAATAACAAATAGTGTCATGTATTTAAACACAAAACAAAATTTATTTCCAGTCAGATGACATCAATTCAATTAAATGCATTTCCAAATTATCCTGCATGTAAAAAAAAAAATCATTAATTTTATTACATTTGGCATTTTAAACTCATTTTAGAGTTAGCAGGCATGGAAAATTTATATTCAGTTAAAGAGAAAATAATAATGCAGTTGACAGGGGGTACCCTGAAACTGCCCTCTCTGTTCTTTGGGGGAGAAGTCATGCGGTGAACTCTTGAGAAACTCTCCCAACAGAGACCCACCCTTTGGGGCAGTTAAGTGGTTTCATTAAGATTAGGACAGGACCACTCCCTACTTAGCTGGAATAACCCTTCAAACACTTAGCATTTCCTAGCTGTGAGACCCTGGGCAAGTCCCTTAACTCCAATTACCTCAGGGGAAAAAATGTTTAATCTCCAAATTTCTTAATGATTAATCTCCAGCCCTTAAGTTAGAAGAATCTGAGTTCAAATGTGACCATAGACACTTAACACTTCCTAGCTGTGTGACCCTGGGCAAAAAACTTAACCTCAATTGCCTCAGCAAAAGCAAAAAAAAAAGAGAGAGAGAGAGAGAGCGAGAGAGAGAGAGAGAGAGAGAGAGAGAGAGAGAGAGAGCGAGAGAGAGAGAGAGAGAGAGAGAGAGAGCGAGAAAGAGAGAGAGAAAGAGAGAAGATTCTGATTCATGTATGTCAATTTATAAAATGAATAAATAAAATTTATATAAAAAAAGATTAATCTCCAAACCTTTTTAATCTTTCAACCTCCAAAATCTACTTAGATTCTTTTAACAATTCTGTTTGATTATTTGACTTTATTTCTGTAATTCCAACTAAACTGGCTAAAACTGAAACAACATAAAAAAAGTAACTTGCAGTTTCAAAACAGTTTTTCTGGCTGGCTGCATTTTAATCTTTCAAGATAAAAGAATCTACAAACAAAACCATGATATAAGATAAAGATTTTTCTACATTTTACAAGGACACAAACAGTATAAAATTTTGAAAGATCATTACAATGAAGTTTCCCCCCAAATTAGTAAATATCATTTAATTATGCATATAGTAGCATTCTGATTTTTAAGACCATATCAATAAATGAAGCAATTGACTCATTGAGGTTCATGACATTAGATCAATTTGTTCAATTAATTCAACAAGCATTTATCAAGCCCCAACTATATGTTAGAGACTGTGTAAGCACTAGGGACACAATGAAAAAAGGAAACATACTTCCTTCTTTCAAGGATCTTACAGTCTAAAGATGTCAACATCAAGGTACTATTAGGAAGCACCCCATTTTCTAGAGATAAAGCCCAGTAGGCAAGTTATGCGATGAGCTTGGCATAATAACATGCTTGTAATCATTAAGTAATCACTTGTCCTGTGCCTTGCTGAACAACCATAAGGCTTAATGATCCTAATAACACAGAGACTGTTAGTTGTAATCCAGCTGTAGACTTGGGGACTGTTTACTTAAGACCTAAGGATGCCAGTGTTGTTGTCCAGCTGTTTGTGGAATGCTTTGATCCCTATCCAAGTAGCTTCTGTCCAATTTTTGACTTTATATTTAATACTGATGTATTATTCAAGCAACATCTGGACACTGCCTGTTTTGAAAACTGTCTACATTTGGGGTTGTTGTATGATTGTTTGAACTCTATACAATGTAAAACTCAGAGACTTAAAAGGGGAGTCCAAATCTACTAAATAAAATTTCTTCTAAAAACATTTTCAACTTTGCAGCTTTGTTCCTGACAGACACAGTACACAAAAGGAACCTGGAAAGCAGGGATTAGGAGATATGGTGCAGAAGCATCATATTCCTTGGAATTTAAACCAAGCAGAACTACTGATGGAAAGTAAAGAATTAGCTTTAAATTATGTGAAATTAGTGTATGATGAAGTCAACCTAATTTGGATATGCATCCAAAAATAACAATAGAACAATGTGTGGGACAGTACTGACCACAAAAACAATCAGACTCCTGAGGTAAAAAATCGCAAAATGGGATTTATTACAACCTCGAGAGAAAGGGCAACTCCCAACAGACAGGGTATTGTCAGTAAAGGAGTGCAAAGGACAAACTGCAAAAGAAAAGATTAAATAGACCATAAGCCGCAGTACCCCTCTCCCCCCCTCACTCTAAACATGGATGTCTGTCCCAGAAACAAAAAAATACCTGAATTCCCAAAGCCATCATTGTGTGTAAAAGAAGTATTTTAATACTTATTAAAAGGTGATGGGAAACTGAAGGGGAAATGTTCATCCAAAACAATGAAACACCTGCAGCTTTTTAGCTATAGCTCACTTTTTATTGTAAAGTCTCAAGGCCATATTCCCATCAGAAGTCTTCACTTAGTTTATCCCAGACAGACAAAAATTTACAAATTTTAACTTTTAAAATTATTATATTAATTTAAATATAATCAATTTAATTAATAATTTGCAATAATATAATACAATAATAAATCAATATAGTTAATAAAATATATTTATTATAACATTTATTAAAATAAAAAATTTAAATTTTAAATTTTAAAATTACATGAAAAAGCAGGAAGAAACAAAATGGTCTATGCCTCTAAAGAAAATGTACTCTCCATAAAGGGAAAAGAAAGGAAAAAGTTGCAAAATATATTTTCCAGAATAGGAAGACAAAATCTCTGAGATAAAAGTAATCACAGTGGGGCAGCTAGGTGGCACAATGGATAGAATACCAGCCCTGAAGTCAGAGGACCTGAGTTCAAATCTGGTCTCAGACACTTAAAATTTCCTAGCTGTGTGACCCTGGGCAAGTCACTTAACCCAATTGCCTCAGGGGAAAAAAAAGTAATCACAGTAAAAATGTCTGAAATTTTCTAATTCAAAGAAGTTTATTGCCACTTACTAAATTTCTTATCCTAGTTAATATCAGTTTCAGTGCAAAAGATTAGGTAAGGAATGGAAGCAAAAGAGATGGCCACAGGGGAAAAGGTCTTAAAAAGTCCTTTCTTCAAAGTTGCTATAAAAAAATTATCAACAGAGAAATGCAAATTAAGACAACTCTGAGATACCACTACACACCTGTCAGATTGGCTAAAATGACAGGAAAAGCTAATGAAAAATGTTGGAGGGGATGTGGGAAAACTGGGACACTGATGTATTGTTGGTGGAATTGTGAACGAATCCAACCATTCTGGAGAGCAATTTGGAACTATGCTCAAAAAGTTATCAAGCTGTGCATATCCTTTGATCCAGCAGTATCACTACTGGGCTTATACCCTAAAGAGATCTTAAAGGAGAGAAAGGACCCATATGTGCAAGAATGCTTGTGACAGCTCTCTTTGTAGTGGCAAGAAACTGGAAATTGAGTGGATGCCCATCAATTGGAGAATGGCTGAATGAATTGTAGTATATAAATGCTATGGAATATTATTGTTCTGTAAGAAATGACCAGCAGGATGAATACAGAGAGACCTGGAGAGATCTACATGAACTGATGCTGTGAAATGAACAAAACCAATAGATCATACACAGCAACAACAAGACTATATGCTGATCAATTCTGATGGAAGTGGCTGTCTTCAACAGTGAGATAATTCAAACCAGTGCCACTTGTGCAGTGATGAAGAGAGCCATCTATACCCAGAGAGAGAACCATGGGAACAGAGTGTGGAACACGACATACCATTCTCATTCTCTTGATTGTTAGCTTGCATTTTGTTTTCTTTCTCAGTTTTTTCTTCCTTCTTGAACTGATTTTTCTTGTACAATAAGATAACTGTATAAATATGTATACATATTATTGGATTTAACATGTATTTCAACATATTTAACATGTATTAGACTACCTGCCAGCTAGGGGAGGAGGGGAAAATTTGGGACAAAAGATTTTGTAAGGGTCAATGTTGGAAAAATTACCCATGAATATGCTTTTGCAAATAAATAAATAAACAAACAAATAAATAAATGATCAAACATGCAAAGTTAAACTGTAAGCATCACAGTTTTTAGAAAAAAAATATAAATTAAATTCATTCAAAAGATAGTAAAAGTTGTTCAGCTTTTGTTTTCAAAGAGGACCAGTGTGACATCACATTATCCTGTGTCTTGATAATGTCTTGACTTGCAACTGAATTAGATTTAAGTAAGGCAGAGTTGCATATGTTTATCAGTCTTACTTTCTTTTCCAGAGTCAATATACAAGTTTAGTGATAAAAGCCAAGATGACTGGTGATAGCTCAAATTCAATTGATTATTACCTTGGAATCTTCAAAGTCTGACCAAATTCTAAGAGTCCAGAGCACCTGCTTCAGTGGTCTTACTGACTATTGGAATAAATTGTTCTCATCTGCCCATTCTGCTGGGGGAAGACTTTACATGCTTGGGATAGACATTCCCCTAACTCACCAAAGGGTTTTGAGGCCTGTAGATTATCCACAACCTAGTTTAGCCTGTCTGCAGAGATAATATTACTGCGTGGTTTGCTGAGCAGGCAACAGCTTCTTGGAGCCTCAGGTGAGTGTTGGATGAAAGGTAGACATGAAAGGTGAATGAGTAGCCCTGAAAAAGGCTCAGCAAGTCCTCCTACCAGAGTTACTAGGTCTCCCTGACATCCCATATACCAATAGTAAAAGTATAAACAAATCTAAAATAATGTCCTCCTAGAATTTAAGAATTGAGCTTTGAGGCCACTTAATTCTGATACTCTGCTTTGGCTAGGATTATTTCTAATTAAAGGTCTACTTATGTTTTGCCATTAAGACATTAAGCCATAATAGGCTGATCCCATGGCAAAATATTTCAGAACCTCAGGACAATATTAAAAAAATTAGGTATCCAAGGCTCTAAAAATACCCATTAAACAAAACTCAAATCCCTGAATTTTTGCAAAAATAAGTGACCAATAATTATTGCTATATTCTTATGTTTGGGAAACCAGATGTAGTATATGTACATGTTTTGTACATACAGGTTTCTAGTTACATGGGTGACTAGGAAGGTTTGATAATACATCTCTCTAGAGTCTCCTCTATCCTCTTACTTCTCTGAGGAAGAGTGATTTTTACTTGGCAGGGAGGAGAAAATTAGTTCTTTCTTTTTGTAAGAAACAAAATATCTTACCAAGAATTTCACTGACTCACTAATGAATGCAGGAAAGATTTATTTTACATTCTTGCAAAAATGGGTATGGGGTCCTCAAACTACTGCCCCGGCCAAATGCGGCAGCTGAGGACGATTATCCCCCTCACCCAGGGCTATGAAGTTTATTTAAAGGCCCACAAAACAAACTTTTTGTT